>NC_090246.1:44459094-44646594 GCF_037325665.1 Littorina saxatilis
ACGGTCCGTGACCTCATAGATTGAACTTTTCCGGTGAAACCTACCCCTTACGGTAGAGGCTTCTGTCAGCTACTTTCGCTGGGCAACACAAAGGGCTTTCATAAAATTCCATAGTTTCAGCACTTCGTTTTAAGAGCTTACGGAAAGAACTAAGGACTCCATCATGTGGCTGACCTTAGTCTTGGCACAGAAGCTTTTAGCTTTGGTTTTGTTTCTGTTTCATTTACGCAAAAGACATCGTTCATCTATGTTTTTGCCAATAAGAAATAGAATCACATTCCTTCTGGTTCAGTGATTCAACTTAGGCATTATACCCCTCAGAGCCATTTTTCTCCCGCGAGTTAGCAAGCTACACTCTGTGGTAGCATTCATTACGGCGGCTCCTGGATTTTTCTTTACTTTGCAATGAGCTAGGAGTTTTCTCCTACATCACAGTATTGCTAGCATCCTCAAGGGCTCTTCCCTTGATGCAGCATGGTATAAGTCACAGCTCCCGTCCCGGGATTGGTATTCTGTTTCAAAAAGATGGCTCTTTCTCTCTCAAATTTAGGCCAGATTTCCTTACTAAAACCAGAAATCTGGTCTATCATCCTCTATTATCCGCTTCCCTTCCCTGAGTGAGGTACTTGCTCCCGGAGACCATGACTTGTTTAACTGTCCGGTTAGGGCTCTCATTAGATACTGGGCCCGGACATGGCCCGTAAGCTCGTAAAGCCAAATAACTACTCTTTATCTCCATCTACTCGGCTCGGGATAAAGACATTCCATGGGTCTCTTTGGCCAAATGGGTAGCCACACTGATTCGACAGTCCTGTCTTTGATGGTAAGGCCAGTCATGTGACAATCAGGCAGTCCTGCCTCTTGCTGCGGTCAGAGCTCAGGAGGCCCTAACCTGGGCCTGGTCAATAGCATTCCTCTGCTCCGGTCTCCTCTCAGAGGTTCTGGAGTTAGCCTACTGGCGCTCAGAGGACGTTCTTTTATTGTTTACTACCTCCGAAATGTCGCGGTACCGCGACAGGACGGTAGTTGTGCTCTACCAGCTATGGTATCGGCAGGACAAGTTCTCCGTTTTTGGTATTGTGAATTTCCCTCCTCCTACAGTAGCAATCTGCTATATGTGAGTTGGGTAAGATATGTAATTTAATCAAATATTTTAGTAATAAATTTTAATTTGATTAATATACTTACCCAACTCACATCGTTTATTCCCTCCCGCCTCCCCGCTGTTGGGGGTATATCTATCTAAAAAAGAAGTGAGTTGGGCTTCGGTTAGAATGAATACATGGCGGCATATGCGCGCGCATACGGAAGGCAACCTCGATCTCGGTCTGGCCTTGACCCCTTGACGGTCTATGGTCACTCTTTTTTAGAGTTGTCTTCCCTTGTTACCAAGGGGACGCGTACAGCGTTACCAGCACTGAACTAGGGTTAATTGCTATATGTGAGTTGGATAAGTATATTAATCAAATGAAAATTTATTACTAAAATTTTAGATTTTCGGCTGGGGGACACTGCCCCCCTAGACCCCCCAGCAATGGCGCTGCCCCTGCACCCCACCGGAGCCTTAGCGGCCCCTGGACCCCGGCCTTCCAAAATGTTCAGTCCTGGCGGGGATGTAGCTCAGTCGGTAGCGCGCTGGATTTGTATCCAGTTGGCCGCTGTCAGCGTGAGTTCGTCCCCACGTTCGGCGAGAGATTTATTTCTCAGAGTCAACTTTGTGTGCAGACTCTCCTCGGTGTCCGAACACCCCAGTGTGTACACGCAAAGCACAAGACCAAGTGCGCACGAAAAAGATCTTGTAATCCATGTCAGAGTTCGGTGGGTTATAGAAACACGAAAAATACCCAGCGTGCTTCCTCCGAAAACGGCGTATGGCTGCCTAAATGGCGGGGTAAAAAAACGGTCATACATGTAAAATTCCACTCGTGCAAAAAACACGAGTGTACGTGGGAGTTTCAGCCCACGAACGCAGAAGAAGAAGAAGAAGGTAACATTTTGGGCTCTTACCCATGCAGTGAATGCTATTCTCGTAAACGTTGGGTATAATGGTTGTGTAGTACTTATTCTCTTCTCAGGGTAGTATTTTGCAATTAAATTATGACTTCCAGCAGTTATGAAAGCAAAATGTTGTTACTTTGTGGTTGTGTTTTTCCATTTTTTTCTCTCTCAAAAATGTGTTAAAATGAAAAAAGTTTTGCTGGCTGTCGAGCAATGTTTTTTCATGGTTGTCCCTTTCATCCTTTTTGTCTTCTATATAACACAAATCAAACTCTAGTAGATTTGACTGGCCTTGGGGTTAAAATATCGTTGATGTGGATATTGATTTAGGCATCGCATTAAACACAAACGTGACCCTCCACCACGAAATGAGTCGCATGTCACCTCGCGCGGTTCTGCGCTAGGCTTAATATAAGTCCGGGGGGACTGTGGTACAAGTGTGAGGGTCATCTTAGTCACAGGCTTATAACTCGAAAAGTTTTCGCTCTTTTCTAAAACGGTTCTTACCACTGGATAGAGCATAAAACACTCTGTAGGAAAATTTTAAAATATGAAAATCATGCAAAGATGACATGCGACTCATTCCGTGGTGGAGGGTCACAAATCGTAAGACAATCGCGTCTGAAATTGGAAAGCTTTGAAAAAAGTTAATTTGATTGAACGAATATATCACAACGGTCTGCATTTGGCTCAGTGGGAAGATTCTGCGCTCTAGAGCTGTGTCCTGGATTCAATCCCTGGTCTGGTCGATTTTTGTGTGTGTATCTATTTGTACTTTTTTTTAAACACTTTTGTGCTTTAACTTTTACATTGCTTTGAAGCACTTGCCATGTTTTGATGTAGATTCATCAAAAACAGACTGCCGAATTCAGGAAATACAATACAAATTCCTTTTTAAAAAAATGACGAATTAGACATTTTTACTGAAACCTTATTTAACTGTTTAGTATATTTCTAAAATATCAGCATGTCATAGTCATCAAATTTACAAAATTCCTTATATGAATCTAAAGAAGGTGACCTATCTACTTAAAACCTTTTTTTCTGCTTAGTAAATTCATTAAAAAAAATAGCATGCGAAGTTTGCGTAATTGGAAACAGTTATAGTAATTTGAAGAATATAACAACTTCATTAACATTAATCTTCTTGTTTAGTAAATTCACAAAAAATCGGCATGCAAAACTGAAAAATAACAATTTTCCTATGAATTTGGCAAATTTACTGATATTTTTTTTCCTGTCCAGTGAGTAGTTCCGATTTTCGGAAATAACTTTGTCGGGTTTGTTGAAGAGTAACCTTTTCTTGCAAAGCCTCTGCCAAACATTGGAGAGGCCAATCACTAGCGAGGGGAGTGTCGAAAACACGTGGACAGGAGGTTTTGCAAGAAAAGCTCACTCACCCACAACACATCCCGCAGTGGGGCACTGCGGTTATGAAATTAAAGGCCCCTCCTGTTTTTGGAACCGCAGGAGCTTTCTAGTTTGCTGTTAGGTAGATTTTTGGTTCCTCTTTCCTGTCATGCTCTCTTTTTCTTCATGAATTCTTTTCTTTTTTCTGCCTTCTTGCTCATTCACCTGTATTTTTTCCAAAAATCTCTTCTCTTGCCGCTTGTCTCGCGATTCATGTATAGTTTAATCTGTTAGTGTTCTGATGTAAGTCCAGCAGTAGATAGGTTAAGCCTATTTTAACATACTGGAAACTGGTAATCTTCCAGTAGGTATTAATTTAGTTTTACTAAAGCCTGCTGGGACACAAGTAATGGGTTAGTGCATTTGTAAACAGGAATCGCTTGACAAGTGGCCCCCTTCATCCCCCCCTTCCTCGTCCTGATATGGCTCTGCGTAGTCGGCTGGACGTTAAGCAACAAATAAACAAACAAACAAACCCACAACACAAACAAACCCGACGGAGTTATTTTCGGAATTTGTCTATTGATCAAACAACGGCCTGCAACTGAATTAAACAAAATAACCAGTTTCCTAGCATTTTCCAAGTTTATAAAATCCCCAACTTACAAATAACTTACATTTTCAGGAAACTTGTTAATTTCCTAGTTTTGTAAATTTACTGTAACATGGATTAAAAAAAAAACACCACGAAATAAATACATTCCATAAAAGAAAGACTACTGAGAAAAAAAAAAAAAAAAAATCATTCAATCATAATCGATCAATCAACTTATTTCTGCTGTACTTAGGGTTAGGATTACACCACGAATAATGAGAATGCAGGGGTGGGATTTCTTCCGTGCCAGACGGAAATCCGTCCCAGGAAGAATTTGGCAACTTTTTTTTTTTTCATTCCTTTTTTTGTTAATCCCTGGCAGCTGTTGTTTACACTGGGTTTGTGTGACCCATGTGGTTGTGCCAGGTCAGCCACCTTTCACCATTTCCCAGACCGCTTTCATTAAAAGTACTGAACTTGTCAAATCCAGGTGCACGGAGCCCCTCCCTTACCGAAATCTAGTATACCACAAATGTGCTACATGTAGCGCATAATTAGTACACTGTTGGTACGTATGTGGTACGTGCTAGAAATGTGCCAAATTGGAACCATGGACTTAGAAAAAAAAATTGACAAATGCAGTATACCACAAATGTTGTACACCTGGTACATTTCTAGCATGCACTACAAATGTGCCACAGAGGTTCCAATTTGGCACATTTGTGGTACATGAGCTAGAAATGTACTACAAAACTGCAAACCCGCTACTGGATTAGCACATTCCTAGCACGTGCCACAAATGTGCTATGCCTGGTACATTTCTAGCATGCGCTACAAATGTACCACAAAAGTTCCAATTTGGCACATTTGTGGTACATGAGCTAGAAATGTACTACAAAACTGCAAACCTGCTACTGGATTAGCACATTTCTAGCATGTGCCACAAATGTGCTACACCTGGTACATTTGTAGCATGTGCAACGAATGTGCTACGCCTGGTACATTTCGAGCATGTGCAACAAATGTGCTACGCCTGGTACATTACTAGCACGTGCCACAAATGTGCTACCAAACTAAACCTGCTATTGGATTAGCACATTTCTAGCACGTGCCACAAATGTGCTACGCCTGGTACATTTCTAGCACATTTGGCACATTAAAAACTTAATTGTAGCTTATACTTATTGTATTTTTTATTAATAGTAATATTGTACTATAATTTATAAATCCAATTGTACTTGTAGGTTTGCTGTTTTGTGGTACATTTCTAGCGCACACGCGCAGCAGCTATTCGAGCAAGAAACCGGGTGAAAATGCACATATTAGCACATTATTGGCATATTAATAGTACACTATCGGCACACTGACCTAAAATCCAATTCACAAAATTATGATCTTGTTCAAATCACTTCAATTGATTCACACACATACATTATGTATGCAAAAACAGAAAACCCAAAATAGATGTGGAAAGAATAAACCGCTTTTATTGAATGAATATGGAATGTCAGTAACACACACTGACCACAGACCTAGATCCTTATGGAAAATGAATGTCATTTACACATTACAAGTACAACTATCTAGATTCTCATTGAAAATAAATTTCAGTTCCACGTGTTATTGTTTTGGAATTTGAGGTCAGTTGGGTAAGACACTTTACGGAGAAAACTTGAACTTCGCTGTCCCCGTTTTGTGACGATCAAGATTTCAAAGTCAACTATGGCACAAGCTTCTGTAGTTAACCTTCACCGTACTTTGTGGGTTGAGGACGACCCAGAGCCTCACAAAATCGACTTTATCTCTGAAACTTTTTGGAGTTTTTAATTGAGACTTCATGTAATCTCTAATCACCATACGACCTTTCCATTGCCCATTTTTTGAAAGATAATCTTTATTGTTCCCTCTCACGTGCAGTCGCCATTGTTTAATACTTTTGTAAACAAACAAATAAATGATGACGTAATTTGAACTACACAGTCCGGATCATGTGGGTGGTGGACGACCCATATGAAATTACGTAATGAAAGTTACGTTGTTTATCCTTATTCGGATGACGTGGGTCGTGTACGACCCAATATACCCTGCAAAGAGGCGGCAAAATGTTTATTCCAATTCGGACGGCGTGGATCGTGTACGACCCATAACTTTTTACGTTGAATCCTTTGGAAAGTGTGGGTCGTGTCATCCGGACTGGGTAGTCCAACGCTTGATCCGGTGAAGGTTGAAAGGAGAGTCCCCCGGCGAAACGGTCAAGAACAATTCTAGAACCATTCAAGAAAGGTTCATGAATATTCATGAATTTATATTCTAGAAGATTCTTGAATTATTCATGAAGATTAAATGAGAATTCTTGAATTTTAACTAGAATATTTCGATGTTTTGGTAAGGAATATTCTTGAAAAAGGACTTGAATAATTCTAGAATATTCTTGCCTACTTGAAGAATATTTCTAACATTATTCTAGAATATTCCTGACAATATTCTAGAATATTCCTAACAATATTCTAGAATGTTCCTAACATTATTCTAGAATATTCCTAACATTATTCTAGAATATTCTTAACACCATTCTAGAATAATTCAAAAAAGTTCAGGAATATTCATGAATTTATATTCTAGAAGTTTCTTGAATTATTCCTAAAGATTAAATGAGAATTCTTGAATCTTAAAATTTTTCTGGAATATTCTTGAATCCTGTTAACTTAAAGTATATTCTTGAACATGTCTTAAGTATTCTAGAATATTCAAAACTAGGTTGAAGTTCTAGTATACTCTCAACACAATTTTCAGAATGATCTTGGAATATTCTGTGCTGGCATTTAAGAATAAATCCATTAAGAATATATTCTTCATACAAATCAGAATGATAGTACAATTATCTAATGACTAATAACAGAACAAGAATATTTAAAGTGATTTTTTCCTCCATCAATACTTGATACAGCAGACAAAACAAGATTTCATTCAATACTTTATCACATGTAATTTAACTACTCCAAGGATGATAAATCGGTGATGGTTATTCATTTGGCGAAGAACCTTTCCACTGGTCACACCGGGTGCAGTCTGAATATTGGAGCCGATGCTTTGCAAGTTGCGGATGCCCTGTAAAGTGTAATGAAAATACAATTTTAAAAGTCTAAATGTTTCTTTGTGGTGCTTATTTTCATCATGCTAAAAGAGTCAATAATATGTCGAAAAATGTTTTGTGAATTTTGTCAAATCAAGTGTGCCATGTCAATGCTTTTATCAAATAAGTCACCATTCATAAAAGTATTGAAACAACTAAATGATAACTTTAGTTAGCTTCATTTCCAGAAATGCCATCCAGAGAGTTTTTGGGGACTGACATGAAACGGGCCAGGAATGAAAGAAATTACAGTATTTAACTAATTTAATTTGTAAAGAGACTTTTTGTTGCGATTCCAAGCCATTTTTGACTCACATGCGAAGCAAAAGTGAGTCTATGTACTCACCCGAGTCGTCCGTCCGTCCGGAAAACTTTAACGTTGGATATTTCTTGGACACTATTCAGTCTATCAGTACCAAATTTGGCAAGATGGTGTATGATGACAAGGCCCCAAAAAACATACATAGCATCTTGACCTTGCTTCAAGGTCAAGGTCGCAGGGGCCATAAATGTTGTCTAAAAAACAGCTATTTTTCCCATTTTTCCCATTTTCTCTGAAGTTTTTGAGATTGAATACCTCACCTATATATGATATATAGGGCAAAGTAAGCCCCATCTTTTGATACCAGTTTGGTTTACCTTGCTTCAAGGTCAAGGTCACAGGAGCTCTTCAAAGTTGGATTGTATACATATTTTGAAGTGACCTTGACCCTGAACTATGGAAGATAACTGTTTCAAACTTAAAAATTATGTGGGGCACATGTTATGCTTTCATCATGAGACACATTTGGTCACATATGATCAAGGTCAAGGTCACTTTGACCCTTATGAAATGTGACCAAAATAAGGTAGTGAACCACTAAAAGTGACCATATCTCATGGTAGAAAGAGCCAATAAGCACCATTGTACTTCTTATGTCTTGAATTAACAGCTTTGTGTTGCATGACCTTGGATGACCTTGACCTTGGGTCAAGGTCACATGTATTTTGGTAGGAAAAATGTGTAAAGCAGTTCTTAGTGTATGATGTCATTGCTAGGTTTAGTTATTTGACCTTGACCCTGAAGGTCAAGGTCATGTAAAGGTCAAGGTCAAGCATGTGAGTCGTATGGGCTTTGCCCTTCTTGTTTTTCTTCAGTTTTGGAATAATTCATTCATCATGTTTTGTGCTTTCATTTAATTATCCCAAATTTTGTTGTGACAAAGGTTTAAATCAATAAATGTTGATTGCCTTCACTTAATTACCTGAGTAAATCTCTTCTTGCATCACTATTCCCATGGCCTTGACTGGCTTGAGCACCTCTTCAAGCTCTTGAAAAGACTTGCACTCTCTGACAAGATGTTGATGGGTTAATGGTTTGCAGCTTGTTGCCTTTTGATGCAGCATCTGTAAAAAATGAGAAGTGATCAAATTAGAACCATTATATATAATTATAAATGCTCAAGTTTGAATATATATATTTATATTTACTAATAAGGGGTAAATACTGAACTATTTACAAATAATACTAATAGTAATCATCTTTTTTCATGCAGGAATTTTTATAAGTATAAATATATATATGTTGCTGACCAAACTCAGTCTCCTGTAAAGTCTTGTAATTGACTAGCTAATACTCAGAAGACAATTATTTGAAAAAAATAAAACAAGTGCCGGCTTGCTGATTGACACTTGACTATTAGTATCACTGTCAGACACATATATTACTATCAATGAATGATCCATGTGCAAATTACACTTACAGTTACACAGAGACTGAAAAGAATAGGTTTGAAAGGGCTTGAGTAAAAAGTCATGCAATCCTACCAAAACAAATGAATTTAGTTCAAAATAAACAATCCTATAGGTCTAACTTAACTGATTTCACTTAAAATCTTGCAAACAAGAGAGAAAGCATTTAATTGTTATTCAATTATTGTAAAAAAAACAAAAAACAAAAAACAACTAAACCTAGATCAGTATATGTCACCTAAAACAAACAACAATATCAAACATAAAAGAATTTTAAAACACCTATATAATAATATAATAATTCTCTTTATTTATATAGCGCCTTATCCGAAGTTCAAAGCGCTTTTATGCCGTGTGAGATGGAATTTTTTACACAATATATCACGCATTCACATCGACCAGCAAACCTCAAGCCTGTTAGGCGAATGTTCACCTTTCGCGGCCTTTATTCCAAGTCACACGGGTATTTGATGGACATTTTTATCTATGCCTATACAATTTTTCCAGGAAAGACCCTTTTGTCAATCGTGGGATCTTTAACGTGCACACCCCAATATAGTGTACACGAAGGGACCTCGGTTTTTCGTCTCATCCGAAAGACTAGCACTTGAACCCACCATCTAGGTTAGGAAAGGGGGGAGAAAATAGCGGCCCGACCCAGGGTCGAACACGCAACCTCTCAATTCCGAGCGCAAGTGCGTTACCACTCGGCCACCCAGTCCTTTGTTTTTCCTGAGAAAATCAGGATACAGCTTGTTGCCACTCAAGTGAGATCGCTGCTCTTAGTTTCACCCATCTTTCTTTTCGAGTTTCACGGTGCTTTCACTCATCTGTCATTTTTGTGTCTGGCTCCTCCAAGTTCAAACTCTTGTTTGGGATGAAGAATACAGCATTTCTTCATGCCTAACAAGTTGACAATTCGGTGGCATGCCATTTTTTCAGATACAGGGTGACCCCAAAAAAAGAGTACCCAAACAAAATTGAATAACTTTGTCAATTTTAACTTTTTTTTCTTTCTTTTTGAGGTGAGTCAAGCTAATCCACTGCATGGTTGGATGAAATAAAAGCAGCGTGTTCTCACAATGAACTATACTAATGATCAACGGACGTTTTGCATAGAGACCTATTTTCGCACAAAATCATACAGAGATGTGCAAGTACAGTTCCAGAGACACTTCGGTCAGCGCGATTTCTATCTTTGGGGGTTCCTGAAAGACAACATCTACAGGAACAACCCACAGACAATCACAGAACTCAAGAGAGCCATCACAACAACCATTCGCGGAATCTTGCAACAGGAGTGTGTGCGGGTGATTGATAACTTTGCGCGGCGAGTTCAAGTTTGCCTGCAGCGGCGTTTGGAGCATGTTCTGTAGAATGAGCATAACTTTCCTGAAAGACAAGCTAGAACGCTAAAATTTTCTGTGCAAATCATGCAGAGGCTACTTGTGTGTGTAAATAAATTTTATGAAGATTGCTTTATTTTTTTTCAATTTATGACGTTTTGTTTGGGTACTCTTTTTTTTGGGTCACCCTGTAAATGAAGATTACAAAATCTTTCTCAGTTCTAACAACGTGCTTCTGAAGAATTTGGCGCCTGGTTTCTCAGCTTCCGGTGCCAGAGTTTGTCCACCGGAGTTACTTCCCTTAAAATCAAAATGGCGACGCTCTGTTAGTACACCATGAGGAAAGAGGACTCTTTTGAACGAACTGCTGCAGCGAGAAACCTTTTCTCTTTGTCGAAGCACTTTTGCATCAGAGCAAAACAACATTGATCCATGCATCATTTCCATGAACTCAGTAAGTATGTTTTGTTTTTGTTTGTTTTATTCAACACGTGGTGCAGATGTAAACATGTGTGTGACTGTGAAATCGAAACCAGCCTTCAATTTTAAAAGTTTCTTCTTCGATCTGACACATGAAAAATGGCAGATGTATAAAACTTAACTGCATAGTACTGTTTAATCATGTCATGATTTGATTGTTGGGTTTAACGGCCGCCTTTCTGTGTCAGTGTGTGTCATTGTGTCGTCTGTTAGCAAACAGAAAGTCTGCCGTGATTTGCGTTCTGCTGGCACTGTTGGACAGAATAAACGAAACCTGTTGGTTTCAAAGTATAAATTATAGACTGTAACTTCTGCTGAATTTGTTTGAGGTTTGGAACTCACAGATTTGGTATAAATATGCCGGTAGCAAACTGATAGTGATAACTCACTGACTGGTTTGGTCAAAATTGAAAACAGGTTTCTGAAAAGGAAATTGAAAAAAGTGCTTCAAATTGTAAACATGCCTGAGGGTATTTACAACAATGACGATTATAACAAATATTCCGAAAGTGTATTGATAGAATTATGTACTTTTATGTAAAAAGGTAACATTAAAACCATTGCATCAAAATTGGTTTCATTGATTGATTGAATGACATTAATGACAAGCAATACGTTTGTAAGTTTTCTGTTCACATTCACTCTAGTTATGATGATGATCTTTGGAATGTCTGATGTTTGAGTTTATCCTTTGTTAAAACCTTTTTTTGTTTCTTATTTACAGTAGGTCCAGGAAAGAGGGGTGAAGAAGATATCTGGATGAATTCTCACTGGAAGTACCATGAAGCACACCATAAATAAAATATCACTGGAGGAAAAGGTAAGAGTCCTGTCAACGAACTGTGCAAGTAATTAATCAGCCAGTGAATGAATTAAATCAATTAATGGGCAAAACGTCTCAGAGAAAAATGGCTTATTTCAGATGAAAATGGTTTTCATCAATACTATACCATATTTAGATACCAAAAAGAACAAACTGCGGACATTTAACTCTTCATTTTTGTTCCCTTTTCCAAGTTTTTGAACGAATGATTTTTTGTAAACTGTAGGGCATTGTGTTTCAGGCTTTACAAGACACAATGTTGCAAAGCTTCAAGCTGATACTAAGCCTTCTTTTGAATCAAATCCACCATGCTCTGCCACAGACTGACAGTGAAGTTCAGGCCAAGGGAATCATTCAACAAGGGATGCTGGTGACAGTGACCTTTCCTGGAGAAGCGGTACCGCATCCGCATCCATGCAGTTCCAGTAGTTCAGAAAAGTGATGACATTAATGTTGAAGACACATTCTGCTTGTGAACATTGTTAGCCCAAGATCGACTTGTCATCTATTTCACTTCTTTGTGACAATATAACATTTGAAGAATGAACCAAGTGTTTGTTTGGCTTTTTTTTGTAGTATAATTCAAATGTGTAGCAAACACAACCAAAACTATAAGTGGAGAACAAAAAATTAAATTAAAAGTGTTTTAAAAATAAGGGATCACAGTTCTTGAACTTTGAAGAAGAATGTTCTTGAATAAGATCATTCTTGAAAAAAAAATATTCTAGAACATTGTTGCTGTTCTTGAATTTTGTTCGGTATTCTAGAATATTCTACAAGCCAAAAAATTCTAGAATAATGCCAGTAGAAAAATTCTAGAACATTCTAGAATATTCATGAATATTCTTGAATAAAAAAAAGTTCTTGAACACCGTTTCGCCGGGGTCAGAATGCCCGGGTCTTGATCCATGTCATTGATGCAGAAAAAGGCAGCTCACATGGGACTGCAAGCCATCAACTACAAACACAAATAATATTCATATTAAAGACTAGATGATCACCCGCTTCGCCGGGTACCGGCAAAGCCGGGAAGAAGTAGAGCCGAATACCAGGCTGTGCCTGGGACCCGGCTTTGCCGGGAAGCCGGCGCACGAAGGAAAGGAGATAAACGCGCAAAACACTGGAGACCTTCTAAAAATAGTAACGTGCAGTGACCTTCTAAAAATAGTAAACGTAGTAACGGGAATATGGATTGACGCCACACGGAGGAAGGGAGATAATCGCGGCTGAAAACACTGGAGAAGATAAGGAAGAGTTACTGGTAGTGGATCCAGACCAAAAAAAACAAAATCGGTTCAGCGCGCACAGCGCTGCGCGCTGAGAGCACGTGTTGAAATATCTCATCGATGAGGTTGTGTCCGGGGTGTAGCTGAATACGGTGTCCAAATTTGAAAAAGATCCACCGAGAACTTTGGCCGTGCATCGCGAACAGACAGACAGACAGACAGACAGACAGACAGACACTAGTCGTATATATATATAGATGACTTACTTATGCACTTTAAATAATTTATTAAGGTCGAGAAAAAACATTTGGGTTTCTGTTTCAAGTGTTTGTTGGATTCTTCCATTCCTCTTGGGTCTTGCAGACTTGAAAGTTGACAAGAAAAGCTACTCTTCACTGTGCACATGTATCCAGGGGATACTTGAAAAATACAGCATAGTAGTTATTATTACTGTTGTCTAATACAGTAATACTAATAACTTAATTTACAATTCAACATTTGATATTTTAATTTAATTTTGAAGAAAAACAATTTGCTAATTTTCAAATACTAAATGTATGGAAGGAAATAATTGGTTGGCAATATTACAAATGACGAACGCAAGCACTCTTCGTGGATGCAAGTGAGCTATAAAGTATAAAGAATGTCCATGGCCGATGACTCATAGTCATAAAGTGCTCAATTCAAACTCAAAGCTAAGTTCTGTTCTACTTCTAGTGGCACTGATAATAATAGTAGTACTGCAAAATATGAAGCTGTGTCTGTAACAGTAACTTGAGTAAGTGAAAGTTTGAAAAGAGTAAAGAATGTGTATTTGTTTGTCTTCGTGCCATACTACCAAGAACCAGTCATCTGACAGTGACACTGTGTCTATGATTTGAACTTCACTTTTCAGTCACTCGACTCACTGGGTCATCACAATAGCTACACTAAAAGTTAAAATACCACTGTATCAAAACAATCTACACAACTTACCAACTAGAGTGAAGAGAGTGAGACAGAGTCAGTCATTCATTGCGATTCGGGTGGAGGCAGAGTGGATGTTTCGTTTCTGACTTAGCAAGTAGACGTGTCACTGTCAGCCATGCCCATGCCATGGTTCTCCAAGTTGTCAACGGACCGGCTGCATGGCTCTTCGCATGGAAGTAGTTGTGGATCTCAACATAGCAACAATATTGTAGACTTTGATCCCACAGTTAGATATCCAGTTCAAAAGCTTCGTTCATGATGCATTCCTGGGAAAATATCCACTCTAGACACAGCACTGCACTGTTTCAGTGTTTGAAATCATGGCAGTTTCGTGGGGTAGAATCAAAATGGCGGTGTATTTTGTCTCCTTTCATTTGATTGGGCGATATTTTTAGAAGTAGCCACTCACGCGAAGCGACACAATACATGATCGAATACATTGATTTTCGTCTGCAATCACAATTTTGTATGATCACTCATTGTTTACACCAGGCAAAGACAATTACTGAAAGTAGTTTGGAAGCTTACTTGAAACAAGAAAAAGTGAGAAGCTTGTGCATACCATGCAGACAAGAGTGAAAAGTAGGTTTTGGACCAGAAATGTTTCCAAATCACACCCCCAAAAAAAAAAATTTTAATGTACATTTTTTTTAATCACATTCTTTTATTCAGTGGATGCAGCAACATTTTCATGTTCTGCTTATTTTGAAGTTAAGCTGTGTTTCAGGTAAAAAAAAAAGAAAAAAGAGTAGAATTTGAATAAGTTAATTTACTGTGTGTTTGTTTTTTTACAGAGAAAGCTGACTGCCTATTTTTTTTCTTCTTATTCCACAGTTAAAAGTTTAAGTCCAAAATGCTTTCTCATAGTGACCTTCTCCATTTAAAATCTTGAAGGAACTTTAGTACAATTATATTTTTTTTTTTTTTACATTTCTTATAATTTTGTTTTTTTTACAAAAGCTATCTAGATGTGTGGATTTTGTATCAATGAGTATACAATTTAATACATTATGCTAATCTTTTATAAAGCTGATTTTGTGTGAAATTATGTGTTTATATACATTTTAACCATGAATCCCTGTGTTTTTACCCTGTATCCTTTTTTTTTTCTTGTACTTAATTTTTACTGTGACAGTTTCTTTAGTTTATGCAAAATTCTGCTAAGTCCAAGATTGGCATATTTGTAGCATACTGTGAAAACAACTAAGTCTTTACTAGCACACAAAAATGACAAAGTGTTTCATTGGCATATTTGTAGCACACAAGAAAATAGCTAAGTCCATGATTGGCACATTCGTAGCACACAATAAAATAACTAAGTCTGTGATTGGCACATTTCTAGCGCGGAAGAAAATAACTAAGTCCATGATTGGCACATTTCTAGCACATGCAAAGAGCACACAGTTGTTGGTTAGCACATTTCTGGTATAGAATAAAATGACAAAGTCCATGATTGGCACATTTCTAGCATAGGATTGAAACCTGTAGCACATTTTGTGGTATACCACAAATGTACCAATGGTTGTTCGTGGCACATTTGTAGTATACGTTTGGTACATTTAGTACATTTGTAGCATAGGATTAGCACAAAATTGGTATACCAATAATGTGCTAAAAACCGTAGGGGGCTGGGGCTTTTAGTCATACCTCAGGCAGCTATCCGTTAAAAGAACTACCAAGTTTCATTGACTTGCACCCAAAGAGTCAAGAACTGCGATTTTTTTATGAATTAATTTCGTACTCGGACCCGGCTGGTCTTGACCTATTTTTGGATCTAAATTTAGATCAGGTAGATCACCACATCATGCACAAAAAGACACGTCACTAGCAAACTATGTCAGACGTCATCATGAGTTTGTGTAAAACAAAATCGAGGCCGGAATCACTCAGTTGAATCGAACTCCGATCAAACACCACGTAATAACTAGGTTAATTTATGCACTCGCGTGAACACGAAACTGTCGAGCTTCACAGATGTCGTCGTTGGGTAGTTTTGGGTTTGTTTTACTACCATAGGAGGATTTTTGAACTGCAAATGCACTCAGCTGCAACAAAAACGCAAAACGAAGGCTGTGAGCTGTACTGTGCCTTTAAGGTGGGGGTAGCAATGTCATGTCATTGGGGAATGTGGCATCTTAGTTGCCATCTATTTGAAAACTCAGAAAAATTTGAGAATGGTTATGAAGAGCTAGGGTTAAGATTAGGGTTAGGCTTACACCACAGCCTTGAGAATGGTTACTTAAGGAGATACTAGTGTATAAATTTCCTCCTGAGATTCATTACACATTTTGTGCACAGCCTCAGTTCCTCTAAGCAATATATATAAATCTGTAGAGGGAACAAATTTGGTTTCCTTATTAATTTTTTTTTTACAATTTTTATCTGGGGGAGGTCAAATACAATTTTGCGGAAAACACTGTGATTTTGAATATGATCGTCTTTTACATTTTTGGCCTTGCATATGATAAGTAATGCATTTTATTGTGTATACAAATGGTTAGAAAGTATCGGTATATCATATGTTACTAACAAAATGTACGTGGAATGTAATCCACGATTGTCGAAGCCGTACAAGATAAAATCATCATAATTTTAGTGGCAAAAGCGTTCTAACACAATAAACCTGCGTGAAATCATTACCAAATTTAAGCACATGTAAGTTCATTATATAGGGGGTCCTGATTTGGCCTATATGGTCTGCTGGACCCCAAAAGCAACAGCTATCAAATCAAGTTCATTATATACCGTATCCAAAGCACACACAAAATTCGGGTGTTACCTTGTATATTTATCAAAATGTGTCGCTGCCTCAACCTAACCTCCACGTCCTGACTGGCAAAGACATTAGATTTTAACTTTATTGAACTATTCATTTAAATCAAGACATTAGATTTTCACTTTATTGAACTGTTCATTAAAAACTGAGTGCACATTTTGTTCACAGAATTGCAAACAATTTGTGATAAGAAACTATGGGAGCCACACTATCGGTTTTACATGCATTCTGATTCTGTGTTCATATTGTGAGCAGAAGCACCAAGAACAGCAAACGGAAATTCCCACAACACCTGTATTGACATTTTTATATCAAAATTACAATGGCGGCTTGAGCGATTCGCACAATATATCAATCAATTAAGTAGACGTGCAATGCCAAGGCACTGCATACCCCCAGCGAAGGACAAATCGCCTCTCTCTCTCTCACTCACACACACACACGCAATACACACACACACAGACACACACATGCACACAGACGCACGCACACAACCACATACATACACCCCCCTTCCCCGGGGGCACACACACCCCTTTCAGAAAGGCAACATAGGCTCAGAGACAGAGAGAGAGAGAGCAATTTTAGACACAAATATACAAAGAGAAAGAAATAGTGACAAAGTGATAGAGACCATGCGTACAAACTCACACTCATTCACACACGCAGCATTCATGCTCACAAAGCATCCCCCGCGGGTTAGGGGGAAGAATTTACCCGATGCTCCCCAGCATGTCGTAAGAGGCGACTAACGGATTCTGTTTCTTCTTTTACCCTTGTTAAGTGTTTCTTGTATAGAATATAGTCAATTTTTGTAAAGATTTTAGTCAAGCAGTATGTAAGAAATGTTAAGTCCTTTGTACTGGAAACTTGCATTCTCCCAGTAAGGTAATATATTGTACTACGTTGCAAGCCCCTGGAGCAAATTTTTGATTAAATTACATATTCTTACTCCAATTCTTATGAATGCATTGACTTCAGTCTCACATGCTAGATGTCGAAAAAACCACTCAAATTACCTGCCCTTAGTAGGGTGGTAACCAAGCTAAAAGCGACGCCATAGCCGTTACTATGGCCTGACCTTGCTCAGTTACCCACAACACCCTGCGCACCACGTGAGCGCCAGCATCCGTAATAATCATTCTCGACTTTCGACAACACACGGTGGACGTGTCGATTTTTGTCACTCACTTTTGGCCTTCGCATGCCGGCTCGTCCGTGAGACTAGCTGGTTCTTGTGGATCTACCTGTCCATCTACCTTTTGGTGAGATCTTTCCTTTTTCTTTGTTTGATAGCTTTGTGTTTTTCGTTCTGGGTGACTGTTTTTCGCCGGTCTTAAAATGCCGACAACAAAGCTAAACTTGGCGCGAGACTGGAAGGTGACAAGGCTCTTAGCCCGGTTAAGAAAACTAAACCTAAGAGTAAGCCTAAGAACTTTGATTTGCCTATTATGCGGGTCGTAGATCCGTCAAACAGCACTTCTTTTGATGTTCCTATCCCTCCGAGGGCGGGTTCAGTTCTTTCACAGCTCGCTTCCCCTGTTGGGGGTAATCAGCCGGGGCCTTCAGCCTTTAGGCTCCTTATAGACTGAATTGTTGGATTGTCGTCGGTGTCGACTGATGGGGGGGGGGGGGGGGGGGTGTGTGGCCGCGTGGCTATTCTTTCCCCTTTCTCTGCGTAAGAGGAATCGGTCAATGTCCTCCTTTTAAGGGGGACTTAACGATGATTTGTGTCTTTATTCTCAGCTGTTTCAGGCGCGATCGGCGGTTCCCGCCCTCTCGTTCGTCAGCTTCGCACTGTGGTCTAGTGCAAATGGCCTGTTCGGTTCAGCCTGTTTTTTGCCTCTGGTGGCTCTGGGCTGTTCACGAGCACCCTCTCCTTTTAGGAGGGGGGGCCTGCTCCCTGCCTGCGTCTAACCACTCTGATTACCTCCGGTACTTCTCAGTGTGTTACGCAGCCCCCCGCCAAGTGGGGGGGGGGATAGGGGGGGGCGCTCCTGCTTCGCACCGTGGTTTGGTGCAAATGGCCAGTTCGGTTCAGTCCTTTCTGCCTCTGGTAGACTGGGTTGTTCGCGAGCACTCTCCGTAGGGAGAGGGGGCCTGCTCCCCGCCTGCTTTGGCCGCTCTGCTTGCTTTTAGCACGGCTGAGTCGGTTCATGCAGCCCGGGCCTTACCGTGAGGAAGGGGGAGTGGGGGGGCACGGTAAGTCACGGCCTGGGCTTGTTCGCACTCTGCCCCTTTGCGGGCAGGGGGCTGTGTCAGCTTCCCACCCTTTCCCGCCCTCCGGGCGCGTTCGGGTGAGGGTGGTATCAGTGACTCACTCTTTCCCGCCCACCGGGCAGGATCGGGTGGGGGCTGGAGCAGCGTTCCACCCTTTCCCTCCCTCTGGGTTGGATTGGGTGGGCGCTGTTGGACTGTCTTCACAGTCTGTGCCTCTATTGTCCTGGCCCGACAATCCTCCTCCCCTATCGGGGTGGGTGGGCGGTGGGCTATAGGACTACGGCAGGGGGACGGGTGGGGGTCGGCCGTTTTTTGTTCGTCTCTCTCCATCGCTCTTACTGCTGTGACAAGCCACCCCCCTCCCCATCTGGGGCATGGGGTGGCTCAGGCTTTTCTACACAGTAGGGGTGCTATGTACGGCCTTTCCAGGCTATGTTACATACTCCTTCTCTGCTCCATTTGGGGCAGGTGGCTGTGTTAGCTGCCCGCGCTTGTCGCGCGTAGCGGTCGGGGAACAATGAGCTTGACTCTCCTTTGTTCTCTGCAGGGTGTCTCGCACAGCGGTCGGGGAACAATGAGCTTTGCTCCGCTTTGTTCTCTGCACGGTGCTGTGCCGGCTGTCTACCCCTCTATCCCCTTGGGGATGTGAGCGGTTGCTCTGGCAGGCGGAGACAGAACATACTCTTTCTCTCCAGTCTCCCATTCTTTGTGTTCACAATGGTTTGTGGGGACTTGACTACAGTATCGCCTGGCCAGTGGTCATTGTCCTTAGCCAGCATAGGTCACCCCCCCCCCCCCCTCCTAGGGGTGGGTGAGTGATAGGGCTACTTGACTTCGGCAGGTGGACGAGTGAGGATCGACCGTTTACGGCCGTTTCTCTATTTCAGTCTTTCCCCCCTCTAGGGGTTACGGCTTTGCTGGACCACCCCCCTCCCCACTTGGGGTGAGTTGTGGTTCAAACCAGGTAGTCTGGTTCTTAGCACTGGGATGCTTCTCTCGCACAGCGGGGGGAGGGGGGGGGGGGGGTAAGGCGGGCCGGGCTCGGCTTTGTCTTGTTCCCCCACTCTCTCTCCTTCTCGGCAGGGAGCTGTGCCAGTTACCAACCCCTCTTCCCCCCACCTCTTGTTCAGGTGGGCGGTTTGGGTTGGCAGTCAGAGACTGATTACGCTTTTCATTCTCACTCTTGGCGGTGTTATCGGCAGGAGTGTTTAGTGCGCGACCTCCCCTGTCTCCCCTCCTTTTGTGTTTTTACACAACTGCTGGTTGGGATTCGGACTCCTTGTTTGAGGAGGGGGAGTGTGTAGGGCGGCCTACTGGTTGTAGGCTTCCCATACAAAAAGCGGCTGCTGTTGCAGCTTACTTTTTCCCGGATAGGTTGGGGGTGTCTCTCTTCCTTCCTCTTCCGGGATGACTTTGGGTTCACACAGGCTTTCTCGCAATTGTTTCATTTGCTGAGTCTCCGGTGATTGCCTACCACATGCCACAGTTTTTGGCTTGATCCGCACCTTAGGGTAGTGGTCTTCAGCCTACACCTTTCCCGCTGCTTCATACGCAGGGTACTGCTGGCTTCGGGGTTTCAGGCTGCTTCGTTCTCACTTTTAGTGCGGAAGAAGATAGCAGGGAATTTTCAGGCTCAGGGTCTGATCTGGACTTTTTTATTGCCAGGGGCTAGTTTCCTGCCTTCGCTTACAGACCACAGGGAACGTGGGGTTTCATGATGTTACTCCTCCCTCTCCTCTCTGGAGGAGCTAGGATGGCATGGTTTAGAGTTTTCTGCTTTGGCTGAGACTCTCTTCTGTGCTCTCTTATAGGCAATCTTATCCTCCCTGAACTCTCTTTTGGGTTAGGGAGGATGCCTTGGATAAGGCCTTAGCCAGGCTGCTGGCAGCTTGGGCTAGGGTCATCACCGAGCAGAGGAGTTCGTCGGTGACGTTCTAGGCCCACACTGTTTTTGACTCACATGCGAAGCAAAAGTGAGTCTATGTACTCACCCGAGTCGTCCGTCCGTCCGTCCGTCCGTCCGTCCGGACGTCCGTCCGTCCGTCCGGAAAACTTTAACGTTGGATATTTCTTGGACACTATTCAGTCTATCAGTACCAAATTTGGCAAGATGGTGTATGATGACAAGGCCCCAAAAAACATACATAGCATCTTGACCTTGCTTCAAGGTCAAGGTCGCAGGGGCCATAAATGTTGCCTAAAAAACAGCTATTTTTCACATTTTTCACATTTTCTCTGAAGTTTTTGAGATTCAATACCTCACCTATATATGATATATAGGGCAAAGTAAGCCCCATCTTTTGATACCAGTTTGGTTTACCTTGCTTCAAGGTCAAGGTCACAGGAGCTCTTCAAAGTTGGATTGTATACATATTTTGAAGTGACCTTGACCCTGAACTATGGAAGATAACTGTTTCAAACTTAAAAATTATGTGGGGCACATGTTATGCTTTCATCATGAGACACATTTGGTCACATATGATCAAAGTCAAGGTCACTTTGACCCTTATGAAATGTGACCAAAATAAGGTAGTGAACCACTAAAAGTGACCATATCTCATGGTAGAAAGAGACAATAAGCACCATTGTACTTCCTATGTCTTGAATTAACAGCTTTGTGTTGCATGACCTTGGATGACCTTGACCTTGGGTCAAGGTCACATGTATTTTGGTAGGAAAAATGTGTAAAGCATGTGAGTCGTATGGGCTTTGCCCTTCTTGTTACTTGGTGTGATCTCCTTCTTTTACAAGGGGTTTGGTTTCACGCCGGTTACAGGAAGCAAGGGTCAGGCTTTTTCTGGGGTTGTTTAAACCTACTCAGAAGCTGGAATCTTTCCCTTCCTTATTGGACCACTGGCAGCGCGTTTATGCGCTCCCGGTTACAAAGTGGGTGTTTTGGTTCAGTGTCTCCTCCCTCTCCGCGGGAGGTGGGTCGGCATGGGCTAGAACTATCAGCTTTGGCTGAGATTTTCCTCTGTGCTCTCACATGAGCTTTCCTTTTGCGTTTCTGCACACAGGAAATGGCTCGGTTTCTGGAGGGTATTGGTCTCTGGACTATCTCGGGGGCTGGTTGAGCTTTTTCAAGGTCAATCAGCTTGTCAGCTGCACTTTCATTATGGTGTTGAACCAGGCTTTTTGCCTGGTGCTCTCAGTAACCAGGCAAAATTCCGAGCTGTCTTTATCCCAGGTTTTTACCTGGGCATGCTGTTCGACTTTGTCTCTTGGAAGGTTTGTCCTTCACACAAGAGAGAATAGGGAGGCTTTAAGCTCTTTTCACTGCCAGACTGGCACGAGAGCAGACCTCTGCGAGGTCTTTAGACTCGATCTTCGGTCGGACGGTATCGATGGCTATGCTGGCCCTCTAGTCTTTCCTCAAGTTTTTTGGGGGGCTCGGCCTCACAGGTCTGGGACATGAGGGTCCTCCTCCAGAGTGGGTTCCTCCACGCGAGTAGGTGGCTGGAATCCTTTTGGATCGCTCAGGGCGTTTTCCCTAGTTTTGTTTCCCCCCGGACTTGGACCGCTTTATAGATGCGTTTCCGTCTGGATGGGGCCTGCATTGACAATTGCAGTCTTGAGGCTGGGATGTAGACGCAACTCCTTGGGCTTCTCTTTTGCCTGGAATTAAGAGCAGTAGCTCTCAGTCTACTAGCCTTTCTTTTTGGCTATTTACAGGCATGTCCTGTTGCATTCGGGCAACTCTTCTGTTGCTTCTTATGTGAACTAGCTGGGAGGAGCAAGTTCTCACTCCCTGTCAGACAGAGTATAAGGGATTCTGATTGGGTTTTCACACTAAATCATTTTCTCAGGGGAATATCTCCCCGGCCAGCTCTGCCATCTGGCCGACTCGCTCAACAGGTCCTCTCAGGGCTTGCACATGGGTTGGGCCATCTGCTTACGGGTCTGGAGGTGTGCTGTTTGTGTTTTAGATCGTGGGTTTTGACTCTGGTCTTTGGGCATGAAGCATATAGTTCCTCCACTTTATCTGTGTATGCTCTTTTTTGGCCTCCTTGGCCAATTGGGGTATAGAGCGGGGGTGCAACTCCTTAGCGCCCCTCTCTCAAGCCAGGTGGTTTTTCACCTCTGTTTCTTTTTGGCTTTGGGCAGCTTGGCCTCTTCTTAGAGGTTCCGGCGTCTCGGCTATCTCAGCTATTTTGAAACGAATAGGCCTCTCTTCTGTTGTTCATGGCACTCTTGTGGGCATGATCAAAGGACCTTGTTTTACGAGGTTTAGAGGCTTCCCCTTGTTTAACGCGTAGGACTTTGTTCTACTTACTCTGGGCCTCAGCCCCGTAGGGCAGTGAGGCGCATGCGTTTTTGGGGTTGACCAGAGGATGTAGCCTTAGGGCTTTTAGTTCCGTTGGTTCACGGTTTTTGGCCAGTTTTTGGGGTATCAGAAACCTGGTCAATCTCCTCTGGTGTTTGATTCCCTCCTCTCGGGAGGATTCTCGCTCCGGGCGATTCGGATTTTCTAACTGTCTGGTTAGACTTTTTAAATCCCTTTTTGCCTTTTTAGTCATTTGGAACCACGAGCTTTAGCTCAGGTTCTTATCTCTTTACACTGTGGGTGAAAGAGGCTTCTTTTATTTGTCTCTCACTAGAGGCTTTGCTACTTTCATAGGACAGTCCTATGAGGGGTGCTTTTTGAACAGGGAGGGGGGGGTGTTCAGTCCTCCCTCTTTTCCTTTTCAGGCGTTAGGGGGTCCAGAGTCTGGTGTTCTTCTCTGGCTGGTGGTGTTCCTCTCGCCTATGCGAAGTTTGCCAACAGCTCAGGGACAGAGTTTGGGCTTCCTTTATTGCCGTGTTGCGTTCTGGTCGCCTAGGCGAAGCTTTGCAAACGGCTTACTAGAGATCAGACGATGTGTTCATCAGTTTTTATCTTCAGGATATCTCCTGCACTCGGCTAGACGGCTCCAGTTCATTGCCGGCTTTAGTTGCTGCAGGGCAGGTTCTTACAAGGACATAAGTAGGTTCCCTCCGCCTTTAGGAGGAATCTGCATTCATTAGAATTGGAGTAAGAATATGTAATTTAATGGAAAATTTTTAAGTAAATTTTCATTTGATTAATATACTTACCCAATTCTTATAGTTAATACCCTCCCATCCATCCCCGCTGTCTTATATCCTTGGGGTGTTTTAATAGTCTCGAATGATTATTACGGATGCTGGCGCTCACGTGGTGCGCAGGGTGTTGTGGGTAACTGAGCAAGGTCAGGCCATAGCAACGGCTATGGCGTCGCTTTTAGCTTGGTTACCACCCTACTAAGGGCAGGTAATTTGAGTGGTTTTTTCGACATCTAGCATGTGAGACTGAAGTCAATGCATTCATAAGAATTGGGTAAGTATATTAATCAAATGAAAATTTACTTAAAAATTTTCCATTAGTGCTTTTGTGAACAAGAAACAATTGACAAGTGGCTCTATCCCATCTTCCCCCTTTCCCCGTCGCGATATAACCCTTCGTGGTTAAAAACGACGTTAAACACCAAATAAAGAAAGAAAGAAAGCTCCTAGCAAGAGTGATACAACCAAACATCTTCAAGTATAGAGGTTTTTGATTTTGTGCATTCTCTTCTCCCCCCTTCTCTCCCCCATTTGTTGTTGTTTGTTTGCTGTTATCAGTTTTAAAGCCAGCAGAGGCTCAAATAGCCCCCTCATGAAATGCTAAAATTAATTTTCAGCTGATCAGTTACAAAAACCTTCAAGTTTACAAGATGTATATATTATGCATCTCCAAAAAGCTTGTTTGTTCTAAAATTTACAAGTCGGGAGAGGCCACCTAAACCCTCCCTAAAATGCTAAAATTCATTTTCGGTGCTGCCCCTGCACCCAGCCGGAGCCTTAGCGGCCCCTGGACCCCGGCCTTCCAAAATGTTCAGTCCTGGCAACATTTTGGGCTCCCACCCATGTCGATGGAACATACAACACTGAGAGACACACCCCTTAAAATCAATTCACAAAAGCATTTGGTGCTGGGTTCCGGCCTAACATTTATTGCTAAAATGGCTTAAAAAACGCCTGTTATGGCTTCTGAGAAGAATGACACCTACACCATTCAGCTTGCCATAGCGTCATTGTTGGACAAGATGACCAAAATTGACTGTTTCAGATTCAAATTTGATTCTTTCAACTGACATGCAAATTAAACTTGTTCAGTTTTAGCTGTTCTGATTTTTTGTCAATTTTAACGCAGGAACCTTGCATTTGTGAATTTGATTTTCAGGGGTGTCTGTGTTGTCTTTTCCACGGTGTAGACAATAGTGAATACCTCATGTAAAATATATGTTATTATCTATGTGCCATATATGCGGCAGTAAAGTACAGATAGTTGTTTCTTGAATTTAATTGTTACGCTTGCAGCTTTGTTGTCAGAAACGTACTGTGCTTTCCCAGTGGACCTTGCAGATAAGTGACCTCCCTTACACCTCTTTCACACAGGTGAGGTGAAAGAAGCCAAGGAAGGTCACCGCAGCAAACTCCCCCATTGTGAACGGTTGGACTCGGTATGATTTGAATAAGGGTCCAAAATTGATCTTCCCGCGGAATTGAAGACAAATTATTATATTACTGCGATTGTGTTTTAGTACCCTTCACCGGAATGGGACACTGTGACACCAGAGGCCAAGCACCTCATCAACAGCATGCTGACTGTCAACCCTGCCAAACGCATCACAGCTTCTGAGGCACTCAAACACCCTTGGATATGTGTAAGTCTGGCAATCTGTCTTTTATAGTGTTTATTCCATTTGAATTGTTCACTTGCTCATACAGTGAAATGTTTGCACATTTTAAGATGCAGTGAATGCATTATTCCAGGTCAATTCATATCCAGAATGATAGTAATGGATTTGTAATATGTCAGGGAAGACAGAAAAAAAGGATTTTCCTCTTGTGTCAAGTTCCCTGCTAATATACAAAGCCCATATGTTCCAATATTCATGTCAAGCTTCATAGCACTAGAATTCATAGATAATTGAGATAGGGGTACTTAGGTAAATTAAGCAACTTCTTCTTTGCTGCACCTGTCTTATGATCCTCTTTTCCCCGGTCTGTTTCCTGGTAGAAGCCTCAACCTGTGCTGCCATTCTGAACACATACACACGCACGCACACACACACACCTCCCTCCCCTCACACCGCATCATCCCCTTTTGCATCTCTCTCTCTCTCTCTCTCTCTCTCTCTCTCTCTCTCTCTCTCTCTCTCTCTCTCTCTCTCTCTCTCTCTCTCTCTTTCTCTCTCTCTCTCTGTCTTCTTTTTTTAAAAGAATGTAGCAGCTTTGCAGAATACGGTGTTTAACGACTTCAGTAACACATTTCCACCCCATGCCTAACAGCATCCCTCCCCCACTGATTATTTCGCCAACATCGAAAATGGCTGAATTATAGCATTAACATTGTGCAGGGGAACCAGTTGAGTATTTGCTCTTTTATTTCATGCTGATTAATAAAGCTTTATTTTACAGGTATCTGCATGAAATATTTTTGCAGTGAAACATTTTGACTAACTTTAGTAATCAGGAAAGTCTTTGTTCTGAGCAGTGTACGTCCCGAGACAAAAAAAAGTAAAGTTTTCCCCGATGTTATTCAAACTAGACCTTTTAAACTTTACACACTTATAGGGTTTGATTATCTCCAGACATGGCGCAAATCTGACTGACCTTTGTCAAATTTCAAGGTCACAGCTTAACCCCCAACAGATTTTAACTTTGAATGTACCTATATTTAATGCCCACATGTCTAACGTGACTCTCAGCTATTTGACAGCCGACAGTTTCAACCTAAGATTTACCTAAGGTTTACCAACCATCTACAATAAAAGGATTGTTTATTTTCATGTTTCTTTTTTTTTCTTTTTCTTTTAAATGTTTTGTGTTTTCTCTTCAGAGTACAAAAAATCATTAGCGAACATGTACAGTGGAACCCCCCTTTTAACACCCCCCAATTTAAGACTCCCTCCCATTTAGGACCATCTTTTCTCAGAGTTTCTTAAGGTCCTAAAAAGGGGGTTTCACTGTATATAAAAACAAGTTTTGGCCAGTCCCTTGAGTGATCTCTGCAAACAAGTTCAACTAGATTTACTTACTGCAAGAAATATTCAAAGCTTATAAGCATGTAAGGCAACTTTCATTACAATAACACCCTATAACTGTTGTTTGTTATTGAAATTATGTACCAAATTAGAAACTTTCAATTTTGTTATTCATTAGCTGTTATCATAAGCTTTACTGACAAACACAGGGGTATGGTATGAAAAGAAAGCTTAGATCTAATGTACAAAGGCGATGTCACAAAAATCAACAAGTTTAACGGAGAGGTGAAGAACAAGGCATGTAAATAACAGTGTCTGTTGTTACATATTATATAGATAACATGACAGTAGGAAAGGTAATTTGTGAATCTTACCAACTTTTCTTTTTTCACAGCAAAGGGAACGTGTGGCATCTGTGGTGCATAGGCAGGAGACAGTGGATTGCTTGAAGAAGTTCAATGCCAGAAGAAAACTAAAGGTAAGTCAAGCCTGACTGCACATTGTCTACTTTTTTTTTACAGCTGTTGCTTCTTTTATATTCTTCAACACAAGCACTTTGTATCTATATGTTTCAATTTGAAGGTCAATAGACGATTTTCAAAAATAACTGTCAGGATTTTCAGCGGTCTGGAAGAGTAAGAGCCCCGTTACCTCGGACAAGGTTTTCACAACATCCGGAACATGTTCCACGCTTTCGATCGGAAGTTTATCCTGCGATCGGGACGAACAACCAACTCTGATGCGTATGTTATGCAGCGCGCACAAAATATGATACCCTTTTCTTTCAAAAATCAGCGTTTACAAGTTCATCTGAGTTCACAATTTATTGGGGAAATGCTCACTGGCAGGTAGTGATTGCCTTACAAAGAGTTTTGATCGAGGTCACGTGGGTTTGGCTTGAGGTCACGTGAGTTTAAGAAAACACACGTGCTTAGCGAACACTTACAGTGATCAGCAAGCAATCAGTGGCGATTCGTGGCTTCGATGATTATATTTTCGAAAGAAAATGGTAATATGTTTAGCGCACACTGCATAGCATTCATAACATATACATCGAGCAACAAAAGAAACGCGATAATATTCTGCTTTTTTTTTTATTGAAAAAATCTCAAACAATTTGAGAGTTAGGATTATCATACCACAAACGTTTTATGCAGGCATGCTTTATGAAGCTGTTGTGTAATTGTTTCCATGCTGCGACTGTCTCAACGCACGAGACAAGCAGGTTTCACGTGAAGCACATGATGCGCGCCTGTAGCAAGTGCAAGCGGAGCAGGAGAAAACTGGCGTGTGATATGTGTTCACTGATGCATTAGCAATCAAAAGAGACCATGGCACGCTTGATGTCAGTCTTACTTTTGAAACAGTCATGATGCCAAGATTGACACCAGCAAAACGCCAGAGAGCAGCGGGCCAACCTAAAGCTGGGGGAGACACAGAAGCGGTGGCAGCTGCTTTAAACGTGCACATGTCAACAGTCTATCGCCTTCAGCAATGTTTTGCTGACACTGGAAGCACGGCAGTTACGCAACCCAGTGGAATACCTCGCGGTACCGCAATAAGACAAGATCGCCAGATCCTGCGACAATGTATTCGAGATCGATTCAATACAGCCACTGACACTGCCAGGAACATCATTGGTAACCACCAGAGTCCCATTGGTGGCCAGACAGCACGATGAAGACTGACTGAGCGAGACCTCCAAAACTGCTGTCCAGCTTGAGGACATGTCCTTCTCCAAAGACATGGCGTGGAGTGCCAGCAATTGGCCCAGAATCACATAACTGGAACTGGTGGCAAAACAAAACACTTGTTTTACTGATATGATGACCCTCGCTGCATTAATCATGTTAATGAGCTTGTGAGAGCGTGTAGAAGAAGAGGTGAGCGTTATGTTGATGGCTGCATCATGGAACACAATGCGCAGGGTGGACTAAACGTGATGGTGTGGGGTGTAATTGGCCTCAACCACACTTTTGAACCTGTGTTTTTCCACATTCTTGGCCCTGGTCGGGAAATAGTATCAACTAACTCATCCAGGTCACGTCTCAGGCGCCGATGTCAGACTGTCACCAACACCAGTGGGGGTCATACGCCATAATGACCTTCTGGCGGGGCTTGCGTTGCCCAGGACAACAAAAAACGATGCCATGCCAAAGTACAGTGTTAGAAGAACATCTCACCTTTATTTCGATTCGTTTCAATGTCAGGCTTTTTATCTATGCAATTTTTAACTGTGACGTAAACTTATTTCTGAAGAGAATTCGCGTTTCTTTTGTTGCTCAGTATAGTTAGTTGTTCATCCCATTCACAGGTTAAAGCCGATTGGAAGCGTGGAACATGCTCCGGATATTATCTTACTCTACCAGACTTCTGAAAGTCCTGACAGAGTTATTTCCGGAAAACATCTATTCATATGAAACAATAATTGGGGGAATTCGGGGGCTGTGATTGGATGGTCTCACACATCCCTATTGCTACGGAAGTTGGTAATTTTTTGTCGATATCCAAACTATATCGGCAGTAACAAAGACACATGGTCCCGGTTTCTTCCACGTGTATAAAGTACACGCATACCTCATACCTCGCCAGGTTTGTTTCTGTGACAAGTCGACAGGCGATGCCATTTGCTTTGTGTGTTGTTTTTGTTTTTGCTTACTGTACAAGACATACATTACAATTTACGTGTAAAATCCAGTTCTTTAACAGGCAACAAACCTTGCAAAGTTCAAGAAGCTGCTATCTGAAACGACCTATCTCTGATTCTAGCAGACGATCTTTCCAATGTTTAACACAAAATCAGCAAACTCTCCTGTCACATAGAACGTCCATTGTATAGTGCAATGTTGAAATGAAGTTTCCGGTCTGAAACATTCAGTCATTTCTTCTGAGACAATCCTTGTTCTCTTATCATCTACAGATTTACCGCAGTCTTCATCACGCGAATCCCCAACAGAAGTCAGACTTTCGAACATAAAATATACGCAAACAAGCATGATACGTCGTGACGTCATATGATGATATTGACGTAATGCTAAACATTTGGTTATCTTGAATCTTCTCCGTAATACATGTCCGTGAGTTTTTCCATGTTCGGTGATTTCCGTGGATACATGCTCAAAGGGATATGCGCACCATATGATGATATTGACGTAATGCTAAACATCCGGTTATCTCGAGTCTTCTCCGTAATACATGTCCGTGAGTTTTTCCATGTTCGGTGATTTCCGTGGATACATGCTCAAAGGGATATGCGCACCATAACTGTCGTCTGCAATCAACGACATGGACCATTCTGGTAGTTGTTGCTGACAAAAACATGATTTTAATAATAATAATAATAAATGAGCATTTATTTTACAATTATGCTCTTTGCGCTTGACACATTTAGAATTAAAACACAGTTATACAAGCATTTACATCTACATTCATAGTCAACAACGCTTAATTAAAAGCATACACCATCAAACATACATTACAACAAATTCTTCCACTAACTAAGTAATAAAAACATGAATAAAATGGGTAGTGAAAAACAAGGAAATACCAGCTGAATTAATCAAACAGAACATGTTATCAACAATACTGAAAACAGCCCTAGATGTTTATATGAGGCTTTGCCAAAACGTGCTGGGGGGGTGCTTGGACATTTGTGACAAACTAAACCCTTTCAGTTGATTATTGTTTGTGTTTTAAGTGATACATTAGTCTTTGATGAACACATTTGTGTAATAAAAGAATGGTTGTTGCATTTGGGAAATGTGTACGGTTTGATAATATGCCATGATACGCCAATTTTGAGAAAAGCCACATGTCAATCAATCAATCAATCAATATGAGGCTTATATCGCGCGTATTCCGTGGGTACAGTTCTAAGCGCAGGGATTTTTATTTTTTAAAATTTTTTATTGAGTCACTTGAGAAAAAGTGACTATGTAATCGGTCAGTGTTAGTCTGTCCGGCCGGCCGTCCGGCCGGCCGTCCGGCCGGCCAGCCGGCCGTCCGTAGACACCACCTTAACGTTGGACTTTTCTCGGAAACTATCAAAGCGATCGGGCTCATATTTTGTTTAGGCGTGACCTCCAATGACCTCTACACTTTAACGATGGTTTCGTTGACCTTTGACCTTTTTCAAGGTCACAGGTCAGCGTCAAAGGAAAAATTAGACATTTTATATCTTTGACAAAGTTCATCGGATGTGATTGAAACTTTGTAGGATTATTCTTTACATCAAAGTATTTACATCTGTAGCCTTTTACGAACGTTATCAGAAAAACAAGGGAGATAACTAGCCTTTTCTGTTCGGCAACACACAACTTAACGTTGGGCTTTTCTCGGAAACTATAAAAGTGACCGGGCTCAAATTTTATGTGAACGTGACTCATTGTGTTGTGAATAGCAATTTCTTCCTGTAACTCCATCTGATGCCTCATATAATATTCAGAACTGCGAAAGTGACTCGATCGAGCGTTTGCTCTTCTTGTTTTTATGCAATTTATATCGCGCACATAATTATTCAAGGCGCAGGGATTTATTTATGCCGTGTGAGATGGAATTTTTGTACACAATACATTACGCATTCACATCGGCCAGCAGATCGCAACCATTTCGGCGCATATCCTACTTTTCACGGCCTATTATTCCAAGTCACACGGGTATTTTGGTGGACATTTTTATCTATGCCTATACAATTTTGCCAGGAAAGACCCTTTTGTCAATCGTGGGATCTTTAACGTGCACACCCCAATGTAGTGTACAATTTTGCCAGGAAAGACCCTTTTGTCAATCGTGGGATCTTTAACGTGCACACCCCAATGTAGTGTACATGTGCAACAAAACTGACCACAGAAGCCATTAATATCATTTCATACAACTGGAGTTGATTTATTTCTAGTGAACAGACCCTGCAGAAGCATTACCAGTCTTTAAAAGTACATTTGGAGCCAAATCTTGAATGCAGTGTCACGTAATGTCGCAAGACGCTCAAACATCATAAAAGTCAAAACTGATACTTTCTGCTAAGTAACCACAAGAAGTATAAACCCTAAAATAAAATATAACACTTCAACAGAAACACTGACACATGTTAAAAATATCCCTAAAAGTTGTTAAAGTTTACTAAAACTAGTTAAACATGTTGTTGTAGGTGTCACGTGTTACAAAAATGTTGATGGACATGAAAATATTCATAATATTTGAAATAACAACCAGAATGTTATACATACACTAACTTTTCATTTACAATCTAAAGATTAGGTTATTTCTGGAATATGAAAACAGAAACAATAGCAAAACATGTTAAAAGCAAGTCATAACAGCATTCTACGTGTCACGTGTTACACTGTGTCAGTGGACATGAAATTATTCAAAATGTTATAAATGACAACTATAATATTAAATAGACCTTTAGGATACATTCATATTTTGAAGATTAGGTAATTATGGAACATCAAAACACTACCCAAAAAAATAACATCATGTTCAAAACAGGTCAAATCTGCGTTCTACCTGTCACGTGTTACATGGAGTCAGTGGACATGAAATCAATCAAAATGTCAAAAATAACTACAATATTCAAACAGACATTTAGAATACAGTTTTAACCTAATGACTAGGTACATCTGGAATAAGGTTCTCAATTAAATCGAAAAAATTTAATTAGTTGTACGTAAAATCCTAGCAAAATCCCAATTTTAAAAAAAAAATCTTCGATTCTTTTTTTTTATGTTGGGGAGGGGGGGGGGGGGGGGGTGTTAAAACAATCTCATGGAAATATTCCTTCCCCCTGCTAACCCAAATGCATTTTTTCAGCTTTGGCTACAATATTTACAAGGACATAAATGTCTCCTCCTAAATCGTTACACGGACATGAACGTATCCTCCTGAATCGTAACACGGACATTAACAAAAACAGAGGATCGTATTTTTCTTCCATCAAATTTGCCTCCAAAAGTAGCAAGCAGTTATTATATATAGGTTACACACTCCGAGTTCTGAATATCTTGCATATTTTCCCGAGGGTCGATTTTCATGTATTACCGAGCCTTTGGCGAGGTAATACATGAAAATCGACCCTCGGGAAAATATGCAAGATATTCAGGACGAGGTGTGTAAGCTATTTATCCCATTACTCCGACGTTTTCATTAAAAACACTTACTTTTTCCGCTAAAACCTGCCCGTGCCTGTTTTCAGCTTGCCAAAAGCCTCCGCAGTCAAAATTTATGTCAATGAATTCATGCGCAAAGCTAGTTCCCATTTGTCAGCATAATGGACGGCGTCATTCGACTTGTATGTGGACATTCAGTCATTCATATTGCTTATAAAAAGGTCTGCTATCTGCTTTTACATTTTGAAAGTCATTTTAGAATATCCCTGTGTATATTTGACATCGGCTTTCGTTATACTCAATTCGGCATACCGGGTTTATATTTTTACCAGAATTGCGCACGATAATGGCAGCGCAACAAATTCAGTTCGGGCCGTGCTGGTTTGATCGTTGACCCAAGTCAGTTCGCATGCAGTGTTACCGTGACTGTTTGTCAGATAGAAATGTAGGCTGTCATCGCGCTGTTCTGTTTTGGTTTTCACACGTGGATCACTTACATATTCAGTCGTCGGGTTTAGGTGAGCCAAAGCTTCAATACTTCGCCTGTTGTAGACGTTAAGCAATAAAGCTTGGAAGTTGTTTGTCGGCACTGAGAGTCGGTCGCGGTACATCGCTTTCTACTTTGTCCCGGTCTTGAGTTTGAACACCTAAGGTTGGATACATTGAACACCTCACATCCTCTTCTCTTCCCCATATATCTTAACTGTATCTCCAACTTCTTTTCGTCTTCTTCTTTTCATTTTGGTGCCACTCCCTCATTTGTCGCTGAACCCCGCACTGAGTTGACTCGACTCGGATTCACACAAGCCCGTCTAGCAGACGACAGTTCGAACAGTCTTGAACAGCACGGTTGCAAGCAGATTCAGCTATCAATCGAAGCAATACACTTAAAGCCAAAGCAAATAACCAAATGAGAAAATCTAACGTTTGATTTGACTTCATGGTGAGTCTTCTGATAATTTTTTGGGCGTTGGAATGGATCTCAACGGGTTCCCAGCTACGACAACTTTTCCAGAGTTATGCACCGCAGGCATGCCTTCGACAATCGATGTCAGTTTCAGATTGAGTTTTCGAACTACCAGGTGACTGGGTTGTGTTTTGATTGCTCTCTCTCTCTCTCTCTCTCTCCCTCTCTCTCTCTCTCTCTTTCTCTCTTTCTCTCTCTCTCTTTCTCACGGTTCTGTGTAGATGGCTGTCTGTGTAAAAATTAGGGATTATCGTCCCTTGATCCCACTCGCGATACTCGTTGAACATGCCTTTGACCATGCAGTCACTTCAGCCAGCGAAATATCTCGACTCCGCTCTTTAAATCCATGCAGAATGTGCGTATCGTATGAAGTATTCTTTATTTTCTCAATATTGACACATGTAGGCCTGTACCTATACGTGATATTGACTTTGACACCACAAAATATTTCAGTCGTATGTTGAAAAAAGTAGTCCATCTGTAAACTCTGAATATGCAGATGACCTCTATAAATTATTCAATTGTACTCTGAAATCAAAGACAATGACCAATGACAGTTGAGATCGAAACTCGGTTGTGATGGGATATCCATATGGTTGTGATGGAATATTCAGAATAATCACCTCCTCAGCTAACAGAGACAAATAGGCAGGTCATGGGATAAAAGCTAATTCAATTCGTTGGGAGAAGAATTATGGGCAAATTATGTGTCAAACGTTACAAAGTGTCAGACGTTACACCTTACCCTGAACAGACAGTACAATATTTTCTCAACTTTACGGCTCGTCGTCTCCATGATTTCAGTCTAATCGGTGACCGGAAACGCCATAGAAGCAAAGCTAGTGGTTTCCATGCTTTCGTATCAAATACTCGTGAAACTTCTTTGTGAAAATTGCAAAAATAACACAAATGTGTCAAACGTTACTTTCGGACATTAACTCCATCGATTCTTTTTAGCTGCTAGATACAATAACTTCGCAAATTCTGACTCAAATGCAACACACTGCTTTTATTTCTTCGAATATGAAACTATCGTTTTCATCCAAAATGGTGGCCATTCAAAGCACCAAGACCGGCGAAAATCGAATCTTTAAACAAGTTGGTCTGCGGACATGAGCCCTTCGAAAAAAACCGGGTATTTACTGGGCGAGTTTTTCGGTAAATTCTGGTTCTAATTACGATTGTTGCACATTCTACAAAGAGTTGCATGCTTAGACTGTATGAAATACGCAGATTAAAACCGATGCAGTGATGCAGATCATGAAAAATCGAAAATTCCCCGAGGACACCAAAATGTCCAAAATTTTTCGGGGCCGTTTCCGGTGTATGTTTGAAACATTTTATTTTTTTATTTAACATTCACAACAACAACAGGTTTCAAAACATTAAAAAAAGCATTCATCAAACTCCCTTTTTCAAAGCACAATACATGTAAACATGTTGGGGTAATCCAGTTAATTACACTTGCTTTCCAAACACACATGGGTCCGAAATGGCACCTTTTGGCAAAGCCTCATATACATTATCACATTATCACTAGAACAACAAATACACTACATGTAGCCTCCTGATGGACTGAGAAAAACAAAATCTTGAAGAGGTGTGTTTTAAGTGCTCGTTTGAATGCTTGGGGTGACTGAGGACACAGAATATTGCTATTTCATATGTTACGTGGATTTCCATTGGTCAATTGATTGGGCAAAACTGAGCTCAGTGCAAAAGTGATATCGACGACATTTCCGTCGATATCAGTTTTGATATCGATGACCTCTTTATTGCTTCCCCACTTCAAAAACAAAAACACCTAAATTTAAAAACAAACAAATATATGGGTCATTCTCAGAAATGGTGGTCCAAAGTGTTACATACAAAGTAAAAAATGAAGTGTCAAGAAATACAAAATAATTGTTTTTACTATGAAGTCTATTGTTTGCTATACATAATAATGCAAAAATTAGACAAAAAGAGTAATTGGTTGCTGAATAAGAGACGTTTTAAAGTGTTGTATTTACGTGATGAATGTTGTAACATGGAAACCAAATTCCAACTTTAAACCACTTAAGCCTTCAATCCTTTGTGCATTTTTTATCAGTTCTGCAGTATTTTTGTGTTCTACCCAACACATTCTAGTTATGAAAGGTAAGGACTTCAACTAATATTGATAAAAAAATGACATTTGGTGGGGTTAAGGTGAATGTCGCAACACAGAAACGAAATGCTTGAACCATGTCGTCACCGGAAACTATCCACTTTCGGTTCCTGTGCGACAGACATGAATCTGCACTGTTTGGCCTTTCCTGCCGGCAAAACCCGTCTGACACAAAATAACTACACAAAACACAATTCGTCAGAGTTTGCTGTATTTGTTGAAAGTTCCTGTTGCGTTCAGATTACCCATTTTAAGTAACTAACTGCCTTGTTTATGATCCGACCCCAACCGTGCTCGGAATTGCCGCTTGACTGACATGTCTAGTTTCAGTTTGACACTGAATTACGTCTTGATGCAACACAGTATATGATCTACATCCAATAGTAATTATACATGAGTCACTAATTAAGTCTTGCATAGACGAAAGAACATTGAATAAACAGTTTAGCAAGTCTAAACTTCGCTTTGTGGGTGCACGACTGTGTACTTGATGTATGTCGAACATCGACGATCAGAGGATACGAAAACTTCTTGGCTGCTTTGTTCCGCTAAACTTCGCGCTTTGAGAGACTGTTTGCACTCGATATCCTTCCGACACAACATTGTCGCCATCCGCGGTGTGTAAGTTTGTGACAAAGCTTTGCAGGCTCGACAATTAAGTAAAAACCATCTTCATTTGTAACGTAGGTCAGGAAACGACGCCATGAGTTTCAGCAAATGATATGATTCTGGTGTTTTCTGTGAATATTTGGCTGTGATTCAAAGGACTATTTTCTTGTTCGAACTTCCTGTGCGCCAAAGAGCTAAAAATAGCCGTGATGTGGCAAAGTCATGGAGCACATTGCTGTCCGATGTTCACGCGTCGAGTCCGGATACGATGCGTTACGACATTCATAATTTTTTGTTCGAAGCCCGTAACTTCAAATTCAGCGTGAGTTTTTGCAAAGATGTGTTGCTACGTCCAATACTGAACTCCTGACTGTCGATTGCAGTAATTTGTTGGTGTTTGCATTTAGCCATGAGACTGAACATATTGTTGATCACGAAAGTCGTGTAACGCTTCGGCGATCCGGAAACGGCCGAACTTCGCAATTGAAAAGCACACAAAAACAACACCAACGTATAGAAACCATTTTTATTGACATACAACAATGCTTTAATGTCTCGGGAATAGATTCGGATGAAAAAAGTCGTGGTAGAAATAATTTTTATTTACTTTTTCATGATTTCAAATGTGTCACCCCTACTCACTCTCACTGGACCACCATTTCTGAGAATGACCCATATATGAAAATGTAATTATCCCAGAATTTAGTTGAGCAAGTGACTAAAGACTTTTTGAAAGGAAAGACATTTTAAAATACTGAAAAGAGTGAACAAAAAGAAATAATAATCAGAGGGAGGGATATGGAACAGCCAAAACTGAGACAAATACTTTTGTAATTTCTTTATGTACAGTAAATACAAAATGTCCAGAGAATTATATATCTAACATTGACTGACCGTGTGATGATATCTTCTGCTATTGGTCTGTTTCGACAGTGATATCGGAGGTCTCGATTTTGATATCACTGTCTCAACAGACCATAGCAGAAGATATCATCACACAGTCCGTCAATATTGGGTAATATAATGTCAGAATAGCTATATAAACGCTATTGTGTTTTCAGCGTAGCAATAGAGTCCGATATTTAGACTCGAACAAGTATAATGCGACTCCTCTTCGACTCGTCGGCATTATACTTGTCTCGTCTAAATATCGGACTCTATTGCTACGCTGAAAACACAATAGCTGTTAATAGTGCCAGTCTGTCCACTATCGTAGCAATTTTCTCTGAACACTTATAAAACAATATACATTGTTTTCCTGGTAAACAAAAAGGGGGACAGGGAGACATTATTCCATGAAAATCGATCCAACCATTCACATGCATTTTTGCAACGCTGTTGTTTATTTCGATATTGGTGATATGAGTAGCGTATCGATAAAATATATACTCAGGATGCGGTGTACCACGTTTATAGCAAAAAAACATTTCTTTCCATCACAACTGCATGTACAAATATCAGATATAACGAGTTACGTCCAGTACATTACATAGCCTAGGGGAAGGGCTCCTAATAATGGACCGGCTCCTAATATGGACCGGCTCCTAATATGGACCATCTCCTGTTCTGACAAACTAACTGACGATTTTTTTCTCTCTTGATTTAGGGGGTATATCTCTTATAAGGTATGACAATTGTACTGTTGAAGAGAAAACTGTAAACAACTGGCAACTCTAAGCCAGGTCAATTGTTCTCCACTAGGTATAAATTTTAGAGACATGTACCTTACAGAACGCTCTCAGGAAAAGTACAAAATCAACGTAAAGGCCAAAATGGAAAGACCAGAAATAAACAAAAGTTACGAAATACCGACTGGTGTTTCTTTTGCAGCATTTATCTGGCTTGCTACTGGTTATAAATTTTTTTTTTTGTTCTCTTAATATTCATACTTGCAATGTACTGTTTTTGAGATAAGTACTGTTTCGATGGACCATGTTTTGGGTGTTTAGTGGGTCTGCTTTTACCCATAATTGCGCATAGCCGCTTGCCAGGTGACACACTGACGATCGGTCTAATTGGAATCTATAGACATTAAGCTTTCAGAAAATATATTGTTATTGAGTATACAAAACCGGTGCCTTAAACTACCTTTCTAGAGGCCTTTTCTGGGTTTGGCCGCTCCACTATTTGGTATTATATAGCAATCGAACGCAAAACGAACAAATATTTTCACAACGGTTTTTCACGTTCAAAATTTTGAAGGAAGGAAGAAACTTGGACTTAGAGTGACTTCCTTGTCATTTTATCAATTGCTTAGGAATATTATACTTATGTTCATGTTTGCATGAAATCGTCATTGTTTGCAGTTTAGATGAATTCATTTCTGAAAAGATAATATTTTTGTGATAGGAAAATTAAATTAAAAAACCCCACCGTAATCACTCCGAATAAATACATGTAGCTACAGCATGTTTTGCAAGCAAACACAAAAGACTACGGTCTTCATTACATGAAGAAGGGTAAGTAGGAGGTCAAGAAATATCACTTAAACAGCTTCCCAAAATCCATAATGTAACTAAAGTGGGTGTCTAACATGTACCTCATATTATCCTCTTTTTGCTGCATTAAAGTGATAATTAAAAATATAGCTCACCGTATTTAAAGGCTTCTTGAAAAATGTTGCTGCCAGAAACCAAAAGCTTGCATTTAAAGCTGTTTTATTGATTTGATATGCACCCAAGCACACACTTCTTGTAATAGAGATGTGGACTGAGCTTATGCTTAGTGCACCTTGTCATTTGTTGGCTCTGCATGTAAAAATGATGTAAATAGATCAATTCAAAGTTATGTAGTTCGAAAATACAAGGCTACGACAAACATAATTTCCATGTTACAGCTTTCAATACATTTTGGAACTCTATTGTATTGCTATTTACGGCCTCAGCACTTCTTGAACTTACAGAAAAAATCACCGAAAAAAACATATCTTTTTCTTAGGTAAGACTCCAGTCTTAATCTGTATCTGTTTTACTCACAAAAATGTAGAACTTAACACCTATTGTTTAGTTTTCATAGTCTCTGCTTGTATTTTCTTTGTCTGAACTTGCGATTTTATTTTCCAGGGTGCCATTTTGACCACTATGCTGGCTACCAGGAACTTCTCCAGTGAGTATATTGGAGGACTAAACTGAACTGTTTCTAATTTGTCCCTGCTTTGTGTCCACTTAATTCTGTCTTTCTGTGTCTTCACTGTTAGTAGTGATTGACAATACATTAAGCTGCTTATTACCATGCATTTTAAAAGCATTGTTATGTAATTCAAGCACTTTTCTCCCATTATGTGACATTGACTTCCAGGTTTTAAGTTTTCTGGCTTTGCCCTGTGAAAAGTTTGAGCCAATGATACAGAATTATTCAGTGTTGTAGCTTTCAGTTCCAGAGCATGCCATATTGTCGAGTCGGTGGTCACTGTACATGTCCAGAAAATGAACTTCTGAGGTTTGAACTCTTCAGAGTGTGCTGGGTAGCGGAATAGTTTTTTGTGTCTAAATAACTGCAGTTTCACTGACGTTTTTTGGCCTGTGTGATGATGGCGCTTTTTGTTAAACTGTTCAGTGTCTAGTTTCACCCGGGGTATTAGCAGAGCCCTTCGCATTCGGAACTTATTCGAAGAACCATCACACAGGAATTTTTTACATTTAGTCAAGTTTTGACTAAATGTTTTAACGTAGAGGGGGGAATCGAGACGGGGGTCGTGGTGTATGTGTGTCTGTCTGTCTGTCTGTCTGTCTGTCTGTCTGTCTGTCTGTCTGTCTGTGTGTGTGTGTAGAGCGATTCAGACTAAACTACTGGACCGATCTTTATGAAATTTGACATGAGAGTTCCTGGGTATGATATCCTCAGACGTTTTTTTCATTTTTTTTATAAATGTCTTTGATGACGTCATATCCGGCTTTTCGTGAAAGTTGAGGCGGCACTGTCACGCTCTCATTTTTCAACCAAATTGGTTGAAATTTTGGTCATGGCACGTTTCATGTTATTGAGGATTGCAGTTTCCCCCTCACACACAATATTCCAAAATAATAAATAGTCAAACAGGGGCCAAAAAACAGTTTGCACCAAGAGTTCAACTTTTTATCTATCCAAAACAGTAAAAAAAATTATATGAACATTCGTATTTCCAAGATGATTGGCGTTCCAAGACGCTATATCCTAAAAACCCCAAAACATGCTTTTACAACTTCAGTGCATAATAACTGCCCAAAGGTGCTGTTTAAAGCAACCATTGATAATAATTTTTAACATACTCCTTGAACACATTAAGAAAAATGGTTAACTTGCAAATAAAGGGACAGCATTGATCAGAACAATGGTAAGATAAAGGACGCTACTTATATTTTGTACATTTTTTATCTTTATCGTTTCCTGTAGACCTCAGAAGTTCTAACTTAAGAAATCATTCTAAAATCGAAAAACAAACATCTATACATTTTGTACGCAAAGTAGATTGATATTTGACACAGTCACACAGACATACGTTGGCTATGGGGCAACCCTACCCCCTAAATTTGAAAACGGGGTCAATTTCTTAACTGCATGCATTCAGCAAAACAATCCCTAAAATTTTTTTTTTTTTCACAAATGAACTTATGACTTTAGAAAAGCATTCAAAAATGCATATATACAACGCTTTTTCTTTGGTCCCAATTCAAGGGGGTGTGCTATTCTCAGGTAACACTGTGAACGCTCAAATGAGACTTGGTCACATGTCAAAAAAAGTAATCCCCCCTGTTGTTCATGGTTGGTTGGTGGGATTTTTTTTATCTGAGCCATTGGCAAGCATGAAATGTCATCAACATTAGGAAAGACATAGTATCTCCCATTGTCTTTTGCGCGCAAACACTTCACACAGATCTCCTCTCGATCTGGCCCATCGGGGAAATGGGTTGACTTGGGGATGATCACCGCCCTGTATCTCTCCACCTTTCCATCCATGCTGACAAAGTCAGCGGTCACAAAGTCCCCAACTTGAATGTCTCACTGTGGGACAAAGAACCTGGTTTTCACGACTGGCACCACATGGTTGGCTGACCACGCGGCATCCAGTGGCGTATTGTGGGTAGACGTCCATTGGACATAAATTGGGAAGGACGTCGCTGGATCATCTGGTTTGCATACTTTGTTCATGTACAACATTTAGTCAAGCTGTCGAACTAACAGAATGAAACTGAACTCACTGCATTTTTACAGCAAGAGCGTATACTCGTAGCATCGTCAGTTCATCGCTCGATGCAAAGGCAGTGAAATTGACAAGAAGAGCGGGGTAGTAGTTGCGCTGAGAAGGATAGCACGCTTTTCTTTATCTCTATTCTTTTTAACTTTCTGAGCGTGTTTTTAATCCAAACATATCACATCTATATGTTTTTGGAATCAGGAACCCACAAGGAATAAGATGAAATTGTTTTTAAATCGCTTTCGGAAATTTTGTTTTAATAATAATTTTTATATTTTTAATTTTCAGAGCTTGTTTTTAATCCGAATATAACATATTTATATGTTTTTGGAATCAGAAAATGATGAAGAATAAGATGAACGTAAATTTGTAAATTTTTTTTTTTTTTTTTTTAAATTTGTATCGTTTTAAAAACAAATGTTTTTTTTTTACAATTTTCAGGTTTTCAATGACCAAAGTTATTAATTGATTTTTAAGCCACCAAATTGAAATGCAATACCGAAGTCCGGCCTTCGTCAGAGATTGCTTGGCCAAAATTTCAATCAATTTGATTGAAAAATGAGGGTGTGACAGTGCCGCCTCAACTTTTACAAAAAGCCGGATATGACGTCATCAGAGTTATTTATCGACAAAAATAAAAAATATATCCGGGGATATCATTCCCAGGAACTCTCATGTCAAATTTCATAAAGATCGGTCCAGTAGTTTGGTCTGAATTGCTCTACACACACACACACGCACAGACAGACACACACATACACCACGACCCTCGTCTCGATTCCCCCTCTACGTTAAAACATTTAGTCAAAACTTGACTAAATGTAAAAATTTAAAAAAATGGGATAGCGGCGAAACGGGATTGCGCCAAAATGGGATGCGGTAGTAAGATGACGCTAATGGCTTGTGAAATGTCGCCAAAATGGGACGGCGGCAAAACGGGATTGCACGTAAATGGGATATTGCGCGAATTATAAACGAAGGAGTAGGCCCTAAGTTTCTCGTACGAGATGTTTACTGGGAGTAAATATTTGGGGAGTAAAAATTTAGTTCCTTGTGGAGTTCTTTTTTCGTACAAGATTTTTACTGGAAGTTTACTCCGGAGTCAATTTTTCGTGGAGTAAAAATTTCGTGTTACACCGGTTCATGACCGTTGTGGTAACGAGCGCACATTGCTGTCTCCATATTGTGTTCCTACGAATCGAAAGTACGATCGCCAAGCCCTTCTGTCATTGAAGGCAACGTTCGATATTTCCGTCTGTCAGCGTCGCCAACGTTCGACAGATTGTACTACTGTTACTCACAAACTTTCAATTTACACAATGAAATGCCAATAACATGCAAACACAACAATGGGAGACGAAGGGAAAACCTACTAGCGATTGAAATTATGCAAACGAACTCACAAATCCCTCACTTTCCGAATGCAAACGCTGCAAATCCGTATGCGTGCGTCGCTGTGTCGAACGTTGGGTTGACGAACGTTGCTGACAGACGCAACAAAACTTGATCAAAAGGCACTAAAAACGATTAAATGTTTTACTCACTGGGTATCGCATTCCTCTTTTTCTTCCTGCAGACGATATGAAGCGGTTGAAACGTCGTTTCCGATGAAAGGCTCGGTTATTTCCGTTAAAAACGAAGTTTGCCGAACGTGTGATTCAGTCTACAGACACCGGTCGGATCACAACAAAAATGTTCATTCTTTGCGATTTTGTGATACTGTTGATGATACACCTGCTTTCCAGTGAAGAACATCAATAAAATGATGTTCACAAGCAAGAATAACAGACAAAAGCACGCGATGTGTAAAATTAGGCTTTGCTTTTCAAACAAAGCACGTGTTTTTTTTACTGACGATTGAAAATTTTTCCAGAAACGGTTTTATGCTCCCATTTGATATTTTTTCCCTATTTTATCTAGTCAGAGACTAACCTTGTGTATTAATTGAATTAATAACCCCATTATCATAAGTTTTGTGTGTTATTTTCGTGTCTGCTTGAATCACACTTTGAGATGGGGTCATGTGACAGAAGGAAATGGTGTCTGTCAGGATTCACACGTTCGCTTCGAAAAACTCGCTCAAATAATTACTCAAACACAAACATTTTAGCTTTTATTTATTTTTTTGTATTGCAAATACCATACTTACTCATGCCAAGCAGAAAAAATTATGAAAATCAACACAGTAAGCAAGTAATTTGAAGGCAAAGTTTACACACATCAAAGAGTCTGATTACCGTGTGCAGACTCTCTTCGGTGTCCGAACCACCCCCCGTGTATACTACATTGGGTGTGCACGTTAAAGATCCCACGATTGACAAAAGGGTCTTTCCTGGCAAAATTGCTTAGGCACAGTTAATAATTGTCTACCATACCCGTGTGACTTGGAATAAGGCCGTGAAAGGTAAATATGCGCCGACATGGCTGCAATCTACTGGCCGTATAAAATTTCATCTCACACGGCATCACTGCAGAGCGCCTAGAACTGTACCCACGGAATATGCGCGATATAAGCTTCATTGATTGATTGATTGATTGATTGAATGCAGGCGTTAGATGGACGTTACAGGAAGCGACTGAAGCTAACAGTCTGAGCGGATATTACAGCGAAATGGTCAAGAACAATTCTAGAATCATTCAAGAACGGTTCATGAATATTCATGAATTTATATTCTACACTAATCATTATAACAAAACTAAACACATACATTTAGCTGTAGAACTTTGTGATGCGACCAGTTATAGTAAAACCAAACCACTGTGTGTGTGTGTGTGTGTTACTGTTTCTTCCCGTGTCTCTCTCTCTGTCTATCACTGTGTGTGTGTGTGTGTTACTGTTTCTTCCCATGTCTCTCTCTGTCTATCACTGTGTGTGTGTGTGGGTGTTACTGTTTCTTCCCATGTCTCTCTCTGTCTATCACTATGTTTGTGTGTGTGTGTGTTACTGTTTCTTCCCATGTCTCTCTCTCTGTCTATCACTGTGTGTGTGTGTGTGTGTGTGTTACTGTTTCTTCCCATGTCTCTCTCTCTGTCTATCACTATGTGTGGGTGTTACTGTTTCTTCCCATGTCTCTCTCTCTGTCTATCACTATGTGTGTGTGTGTGTGTTACTGTTTCTTCCCATGTCTCTCTCTCTGTCTATCACTGTGTGTGTGTGTGTGTGTGTGTTACTGTTTCTTCCCATGTCTCTCTCTGTCTATCACTATGTTTGTGTGTGTGTGTGTGTGTGTGTGACTGTTTCTTCCCATGTCTCTCTCTGTCTATCACTATGTGTGTGTGTGTGTGTGTTACTGTTTCTTCCCATGTCTCTCTCTGTCTATCACTATGTTTGTGTGTGTGTGTGTGTGTGTGTGTGTTACTGTTTCTTCCCATGTCTCTCTCTCTGTCTATCACTATGTGTGTGTGTGTGTGTGTGTGTGTTACTGTTTCTTCCCATGTCTCTCTCTGTCTATCACTATGTTTGTGTGTGTGTGTCTCTGTGTCTGTCTTATTGTCTGTCTCTCTCTCTCTAATACTAGTATGTCTGTCTCCCCCAACCATTAGCTTTCTCTCTCTCTCTCTCTCTCTCTCTCTCTCTCTCTCTCTCTCTCTCTCTCTCTTTATATTATAAACTGTGCATATTTTGTCGGGGTTAATTCTTAACGGAGCGTCATGTGATGGGATATACTGCAGGATAATTAGGGTTTCAGGTCATTATTGTTGTACTGTTGTGTTAGGAAGTAGATAGGGAATGTTCATTTCTTCAAGGTTGCAGTTTTTCAGCTATGTGACGCTGCAGAAAAATTCCTTTTGAGAAAACTGAAACATGTTGGTGCTGGGGAAGCCCGGTTTGACTATTATGCCCCACAGTGAGGCATTTGTGCATACATGTCACGGCACGGCAGTGGTATACACATCTTGAACTTCTTTGAATGCACAAGCTATCTCTCAGTTCCTCAGAGCAGCAACTTCTTACCTAACCATATAATTTATCTGCTGAGTACCAGATAGTGATGTCCAAATACACGCCCTGTACACCAGTGTAGAGTGGTCTGTGTGTGATTAGAACTAGAGCATTCACTGTCCTTCTGTTTGGTGCAAAACAAAATCAAGCACATTCAGATGTTAAGAAATTGCCTTTTTTCACGCAAGTAAATCTGACATTTTTCAATACAGTACCTTTTCATCCCTTTTTGTATGGAACACGGTCAAAAGATTGATATTGAGTTACACATACAGTGATTACTGTTTTTCATGAGAAAACAGTTGTTGTTTTTCCACAAGGAGGGCAGTGTGGGTGTGTTGCATGGAGCTCTTCATAGATATTAATTGTTGATTTATATGTAACAGTGCAGCAGTGCGATCTACAATGTAATGTTGTGTCTTTTTCTCTTTTCTCTCCTCCTCGTGCCTGTCCTTGTCTCTCTGTGGATGTTCGTCACTCTCTCTGTGCTCCGCTTGCAGTCAACAAGGGTAAGTGGTAACTAAGTTGGGCCTACGGGCTTTTCGGAGATGTTGTTGTTGTTGTTTTCTGCATTTTTCCTCTTTGTTTTCATAGCTTGTCCATGCCCTTGTGCAGTTTTCACGTTGTAATGCTTTATTCATGATTGTTTTTCTTTTTTTGAGGAAAGGTTTGCACGTCTGGCTTGTATGACGGCATTAGTGAGCAATATGTGCCTCTTGTTTTTTTCACATTCGAGACTGTGTTTTGCGGGCGCTTGTGTGTGTGGCTTGTGTGTGTGTGTGTGTGTATGTGTGTGAAAGAAATTCAGTACGTTCATGGTGGTGCATCTGCTTGACTTTAGACTGTTGATATGAGAATACAAGAAGATTTATCACTTTGAAAGTTTCGTTTCTCGAATTGAATTAAATATGCATCCTAACCTCTTCTGACTGTTTCCTCCGTCAGGTTCCATTATTGTACTTCTATAATTAACTCTCACACTTTATTTTTGAAAGTTATCTATAATTAACTCTCACACTTTATTTTTGAAAGTTATCTATAATTAACTCTCACACTTTATTTTTGAAAGTGATCTCCACAATGTTACTTGCTACAAGAAGCCCGGTGATTACACTGTCCTCTGACTGGTATTTGATCAGATTGTAAGAAACGTCCTTGGGGAGATTTGACATTAATTTATCCAGAAAAGTAAAAACGGCATAACGTAACACAACTTCTGAAATGTAAGACCTGATGGACACTCTTGTATGCTGCAGTCCAACAAGCTTTTTACTTGCTGTTTTGCACCTTCTAATTACTTGATACTTTACTGAAGAATACTCTCTCATGCCTACGGTTAAGCTGATATGGCCATTTTTCAGAACAAAGTGCTTTTTTCTGCAGTATACTTTTCAAACTATCTGGGCTACTTTGTCTTCCAGCCACCTGGCAGAATGACCAAGGTCTTTTACGTGCCATTGTGGTGACACGGGGGTGATGGCTTCAGGCTCTGAGTCTGCACATAAAGTTGACCCGTGTCTGTCCCGGCCCGAATTCGATCCTGCGACCTTCCGATCACAAGTCCAGTGCTCTACCAACTGAGCTACTGGGCCCCTTAAGCACATCTCACAAGGCGATGCATAAGCCGTGAAATGTGACGCAAGTGTGACACCTTCTTTAAAGGAGCTAACGCTGAGCGCAAAATTGTACTATTTTTAGCGAAGGGGTAAGCCCGTGAAGTCACGTTTAACTAATGAGGTCAAAAGCCTACATGGAAGTCTATTAGTCTCGGCCATACGGAGAATTCTTTCTTTTTGGGTACTTTACGTCAAGATGTTGTGTTTGTTTACGTTAGACATAATTATGCTGCGTCGCTGAAAAGAAATAACGGTTTTGGGTGTGACGAAAAAAAGAACAGGGCCGGAGTGCTATGTAAATTATGAGCAGTTCTTCCAAACCCATATAAACAAGAGGTGAAGTCTTCAAGGCTCCCGTAAGAAATCGACAAACAGTAACACAAACTCAATCACTCCGTCCAACACACACACACACAGAGTTAAAACTAACGCATCATGTATCGATTGGACATTGGATTTCCCTTCTTTGAGCCATGTGACGTCAGAGGCCTACAAAACTTCATATTTGGGCGTTTCAGGTTGACCGAAACTTTAAAGGAACTACAAAACACACGTCATGTGTTTGATTGCATGTGTGTGTGCTGTTCAATGTCAAAACAACAACAAAGTCAGTAGATGACGTGTGTTTTGTAGTTCCTTTGAAGTTTCGGTCAACCTGAAACGTCCAAATATGAAGCCTATGTGTTTGATTGCATACAGTGTGTGTGCTCGTTCAATCGTCAAAACAACAACAAAGTCATAGTACCTGAAAGAAATTTGATCGATACATAAATGTTATTTGCGTTTTTGACCAAAATATGACATTTTACACAGATCTCGACAGTCATTGTTCACCTCGACCGCTAGCGCGGTCTCGGAGGAACACTGACTGTCTCGATCTGTGTAAAATGTCATATTTTGGTCAAAAACGCAAACGCATCATATCTACTCCATGTAGGGGAAGGGCTCCTAATATGGACCGGCTCCTAATATGGACCACCTTCTGTTCTGACAAACTAACGGTGCTAGAGCGCTCAAAAAAGTTTTATTCGCTGTATTCACCCTCTCTGGATAACTTGCACATGTCAAAATAGTTGCAAAAACACAAATCTCAAAACCGTTAGGCTTTTTCTCTTTTTTTCACTTTTGGCAGCGTTCACTCTAAATTTGCCACCTAAAACGGACTTGTTTCTGTCCACAGCCAAAGCTTTTATCACACAAAAATTGCTATATATGACAGCTAAAACCGTATTTGTTACATTTTAGCAGAGTTGACCCTGAGTTTCTACTGCAAACAAAAAAATAATAGCAAAATCTCAAAGTATGTGCGAGTCCCCTAATATGGACCACCTTCAACAAATCGAAAAAAATAAAATCTAAAGGCTATTTTCATTAATTCATTAAGAAGCTTGCTGGAAATAACCTATAACTAGCCCTCGAGATTTAAACAAAAATGCAAGAAAAAGTCTTCTTTTCGTGGAAGTTGATAATTTCACTTATTTTCACTCTGTTTTTGATAAGCTTCTTTAGTTTCCTGGTGTGTTTCAAATAATGCTCTCATCAACCCAAAACAAATTAGGCTGACTTGTACACTAAGTTGTATCATGTTATTTTGAAGTATAGGGGGCTTTTTACAGTGATTCGTGAAGACCGCTTTACTGGTCCATATTAGGCGCCCAGGCTCCTAATATGGACCCTTTGTGATTTTTTCTGTATTTAATTTTTGCTGAATGTCTATCAAAGTTATTTCACTCTAATTAGGCCTAACGGTTAACCTAAGAGAGAAGGACTACCAAACACAAAATGAAACTTCTTCGCAAGAAAACAAGCTAGTTATCAGCGTGAAACAAAAAGTGGTCCATATTAGGAGCCCTTCCCCTATAATTTTACAAAAAGAAGGCAAACAGATAAAATGACTGTGTATTTGTTGTTAGTGTAGTTGTCCCTGAAGGAGATCTTTTGCAATCCACACACACACACACACACAAGACCGCACAAACACGCACGCACAGACAGACAAACTTTTAAACTGCATCAGCATAATTATCATGGCAAAGCTTATCTACAATCAGTAACCTACCCTAGAGCTTGCCTATCAAGATAATATATTCTTGGAATTGTCATACGACTAAGAGTTAAAGATATGGGCGTCACGATGGTCACACTCAGACAGGTTCACATGAGGATATTTTCCAGTGACACCTTGTCCTGCTGGCAAACAGCTCCGTGTGCTTGGGCATGAACGGTCACCAAGAAGACCATTAATCCTGTCTCACTCAATTTGAATTATCCGATGTTCCTGTGGTAGCACAACCTCTTGAGTACACTATGCACTATGTCTTTGTATCAGAGAGTTGTAATGTTAATTTGTAAGGACATCCTTTCCTGAAACAAAGCGTTGGATTACAACGCTGCAGCGTTCTCTGCCCTGGATTGTAGCTTGCCCGTCGTAAATCAGCAGTAGATCTGAGGGTACTGTGTTCATTTGGAAATCTACTATCAGCTTATGTCTTTTGCACTGCAGACACTAAGCAATAGGTACCTGCCATGTGGCCACATTTTCCACTGCTGTCCTCAGTCTAATACTTTTTATCAAGACTTGTCACCATGCCGAGTGGATCTAAATTCGGAAGTCGTCATGTGGCCGAGGCATATCTGACATAGCGTCGATCTTGTTGTTGCTTATCCTCCTTTCTGAAACAAAAGGCAAAATGCGATTAGTTGTGATGACTACAACCTACACAAATATAAACAGTGTTTTGATACTGAATAGTCGGGTTATACAAGCCACTTTACCTATGCAGCATGGGAACCATAAAATATGCGAAACATGTCAACTGACTGCAGCAGCCTGGTTCTTAAAATAATTATGACGGTCAACACAGTCAACACACTATTCACAGTCCATTTTGAGGAGCAACTGATGGTCTTGTTTGAGTGATAACGATCAACTCAGGAGGAAGAAACCAACAGAGAAAAAAAAGAAACCATTAAAATTAACCGCAGATAACCTCTTAGCCAGATCCTTGCAGATGACCCTGATATGGTTAACTGCCCGGTTAGAGCTCTTGACCTTTACCTTCGGCGTACACAGCCCATTAAAGCTAAGAGCCAAGCTACTGTTCACTTCAGTGAACACCAAAAGAGAGAAAGATATTTCCAAACTTACTCTGACTCGGTGGATCTCTTCCCTCATCAGGCAGGCATATGAGTGGTCTCACACCGAGAGAAAGGGGGGGGGGGCACTCTGTTCTCCCTCTGACCAAGGCCCGGGTGCACGAGTCTAGAGCTTGGGCTTCCTCCTTGGCTGTTCTTCGTTCTTGACTGGAAGAAGTTCTTCACACTGCCTACTGGAAATCTGACGATGTCTTCATCAATTTTTATTTACGAGACATCGCCGGCATGTGCCAAGATGGTTCCCGCTCTCTTCCTGCTCTAGTCGCAGCAGGACAAGTTCTAGCCAGAACTTAAGCTAGGGGCATAAGGTATGCTATAGGTTCCCTCCACCAGGTTTTTGCTATCTGCATATATGTGATTCGGAGTAAGAATATGTAATTAAGTAATTCTGTCGCGATATAACCTTGAATGGTTGAAAACGACGTTAAACACCAAATAAAGAAAGAAAGAAAATGAAATTTAATAGAAAATTTTAATAATAAATTTTCATTTGATTAATATACTTACCCGAATCACATAGTTAATTCCCTCCCTACCATCCCCGCACTATAGTTTCTTTGTATTCTTAAAGTCGTATGATATGTCCACGTGTGATCACGCCGGATATCGGCGAGAGCGCCACCTATGGCAGGGGGGACAACCCACGTAGAATAACCAACTGACTAACTCACTGAGTCAGTGTTTTTCTAAAAGGGTTGCTTCCCTTAAGTTGACGGCAAGCGTTTTTTTCAGACGATAAGCATCTCAGACTAGGTCAATGCATATATGTGATTCGGGTAAGTATATTAATCAAATGAAAATTTATTATTAAAATTTTCGAATTTATCTTTTGTTTGAGACAATAACAAAGAATTGAAATGATCAAGGGACTATCGATTATTCTTGTTATACCATGTCGCATGCGTTATGAGCACTCATGATTCATCTTAATTGTACTCTCTCTAGGCTTGCATCAAGAATCCAGGTGGCAGAAGGAGAAATCCACTTGCAAGGAGTCTACAATGTTTACAAACAAGAAAATGAAGGGAACGTTGAAGATCTTAAAACGTTTGGAAAAGCAGTGAAAGTTTTGTTCCCATGCGCAGAAAAGCAAAACAGCATAGACTTTGATCAAAATACTGTGAAAAACTATTCTACTATACATATGAAGGGACTTGGCTTGAAACCTACTGATACAAACAGGCAGACATCAAATTTGGACAAAGAATTCAACCCCAGTCTGATTCAGGCTAAACTGCCAAGACATTACAGAGTACTGCAGGTGACCTCAGATTCCTTTGAGGTTTGTACTGATACAAATTATCTTTTAAACCGAAACTGTGTACAGAAAAAGATTATGTTCACATCATCTTTGAGTTGGTCCCTGACAGTTTCTGGTAAAAGTGTTGATTTTAAAGAACATTTGATTGACACTACTTACAGGTGTGAAGAGGCTGACATTGTCTGTTTAATTGTAGACAAATTGTAACTCTGCATAGGACTGACAACAGTCACTTTGAAAAAAGGAACAGGATGTCTGGACTAAGAGTGACATGGATGGCTTTCAGCAAGTGAGCATCCGTTCTGTAAATTGTATGCGAATAGTAAAGCTGCTACACATAAACTCTTCCTGCCGTTCATGTTATCGAATGTACACAAGAGATAGCTACCATTCTTTCTTTCTTTATTTGGTGTTTAACGTCGTTTTCAACCGTTCAAGGTTATATCGCGACGGGGAAAGGGGGGGGGGGGATGGGATAGTACCTGCTATTCCGACTTCGTCGTGTGACAGACGTTTTCTTCCACACGAGATTACGTTGACGGCTTCGTTAGACATCAGCTAATCGAGTGTGGAAGAAAACTCTGTCACACGACCAAGTCGGAATAGCATTTATGTCTCACAGCTTCAACAGAGGAGAGAACAAACACGTTTTGTGTACTCAAGGTTGACAAACCTAAACACAGGAGCAGCCATTGTGGAGAGATCTACATTTTGACGGAAGTGACCGAACTACTGTGAATGAGTCTCGGTGTATGTGAATGACGTCACAGTCATCGTCACAGTCTGTATCTTTTGAAGCATCGCATTCTTCATGACGTCTTTCTGTGTCTGCATCCGCGAAATGTTTGTTCATTCCGGGATCTTTGTCATCTATGTTCAAGCATGGCAAGAGTCAGGGCTTTTTTCATCACATTGCTCTGCTCGTCCTTTGTTGTGAGGTAGGGGACACTGGTCTGTATGTCCAGGTTTCCTTGTCTGTCTTCCCAGGGTGGGGCGTCAAGGGAGAAAGATGGTGGCTCCACTAGCTCTGGCATCTCTGTCTGATGTTTCTTCTGCAAAGCCCTTGCCTCAAGAGCGAAGCTTGATCTTTTCAGGACATCTTCTTGAGTCTGTCTCTCATTGGATGGTCATGAGTGCACTGGTACTTGGTGGCTTGTACCATTGTTTTGCAGTCTCGCCTTTTGCTCAGTGGAGGAATGCCAGTCACCTGTTCCATCTTCTGTATGGGTGTTGATTTCATTGCGCCCGTGATGATTCTCAGCGCTTGGTTCTGTACTTTGTCTAAGGGCCTGCTGGTGTGTCTTGGCTGCTGTTGCCCAAGAGCTTGATCCGTACTCGAGGTGCGGTCGTACAGTCCCGTGGTAGACTGATTTCAAGATCTTCTCGTTTGCACCCCAGTGTGATCCTGCCAGCTTCCGCATGATGTTTAGTTTTCTCCTGGCCTTTCCCTCTGCATTCATGATGTGTTGTTTCCAGGTCATGCGCTTGTCAAAGGTGACCCCCAGGTATGTTTGCTGGTCTTCAAATTTCAGGGGTGTGTCACCCAAGGTCAGTTTGCCAGGTGTCGCTTTGGCAGAGAGTGTGAAGAGAGTGGCAGTGGTCTTCTCCCTGTTGATGGTCACACACCAGTCTTCCGCCCACGCTGCAACCTTTTCTAGGGCAAGTTGCATCCTGTAGGTTGCTGTGGTTGCATACTCTTCCGAGCACCAGAGAACAAGGTCATCAGCATACAGTGCCGCTTGGACTCCCTTGGGCAACTCTGGTACCAGGTCGTTAATGAAGAGTATGAATAGCGTTGGGGAGAGTACTCCTCCCTGTGGAACTCCTTGGCGTAGTAGCACCTTTCGGCCACAGTGACCGTCCACCAGCACTCTGGCCTTTCGGTTGTGCAGGTACGACTTGGTCCACTGGTACATGTTGCCTTTGACGCCGGAACGTAGGAGCTTCACAAGGAGTCCATCTTTCCAGACCTTGTCGAAGGCCTTCTGCAGGTCAATGAAAGTGGCCAGGGTGACCTTCTGGGCCTGGTAAGCATCCTCTATGACCTGGCTAAGGTGTGTTGTCTGGTCATCCGTACTTCTGTGCTGTCGGAAGCCGGCTTGTTCTGGGACGATGATGCTTTCTGATTCCAGGTACAGCTGCAGGCGCTGGTTGACAATGCACTCCATGGTTTTGCATACGCAGCTTGTCAGGCTGATGGGTCGGTAGCTCAGGGCTTTGGTCTTGTTTTTCCCTTTCTTCAGCTGAGGTTGAAGATGCCCAGTAGTTTCTGGAGGGCCGAGTTGCCTATGTGTTGCAACATCTCATTCGTAATGTTGTCTGGACCTGGAGACTTCTTCTTTTTGAGCTTCTTGATGGCATTCTTCAGCTCGGCCATGGTGATGTTTTGTTGCATGGCATCCTGTACGTTTCTTTCTGTTCTTTCTCTAATTTCTGTTCTGACTTCCTTTTGTAGAGGCAGGGGTATGGTGGTGTCGCTTTCTCCCCGATATGCTTGGGCAAAAGCATTGGCAGCGGCTTTTCCAGTGAGTGTTCTTCCTTCCTCCTCCAGGGTGATCTTCTGTCCCTTGTTGCCCTCTTCATTCAGTGCTCTTGTAAGTTTCAGGAAGCTGTCTAAGTTCTACACTATACAGACCTGGGAACCCCTGTTTTGCACTTGGAGTATTCTCAGGCAAACTTGGTGTGTTTTCAGAAAAATGAGCGTACACCACATAGCATTTGAACATCCATGATGCAAACATGTTTCACACGTGTCCGTCACACCGTTAAGTAAGTTCACCAATACATTTAAAACAAATGCTTCTTTCAATGTTTACTGACAAAAACTGTAAACATGCGCCAAAATACTGGATCGGCTTCGTGAAATCTAGGAATTTTTCTCGTCGTATTTTTTTTCACTGACCGTACTGCTCGTATTCTAGACAATCATGCGTACACAATACGGCGAAATCGTATGGGTTCCCAGGTCTGACTATACAACAAAAGAAAATAAATTGAGGGAATCAAGACATAATAGATCAACTCTCTCTCTTTCTCTCTCTCAGTCTCTATCTCTCTCACACACGCATATGCACACACACACACAAACACACATTCTCTCTCTCTCTCTCCCTCCCTCTCTCTCTCTCTCTCTAAACCGCTAAGAGGGAGGGAGAAAGTTGAGAACAAGAGTGCCAGATAAAGGAAGGAATGTAATTTGGAGCGATCATTAAACAAATTAAGAAACAAGCAAGTTAGCAAGCAAATCCTTGAAAATGTGTGATGTCATACAAAAGGAGCCAACAACGTTTTGGCCTGGTGTTCTACTTACAAAATAAACTGGTAAAAGAATTGTGAGATGTAAAGAGAAAAGATTAACTGGAAACACTACCGAATTACAAGACATCATCAGTGATTTGAATCATTGTCATGAAGTTGATTGTAGTGTGAATGAAGGATTTTCTTTTCTGTAAACGTGTTCTGCCCTATCTTATTACACTGACTTCAATCTTCACACCAAACACTCCAAACACAGAATTTTGGGAGGATGCAGACTTATTATTTCCTCACCAAAATATAACACAATTCTTCACTTCAAATACATCAATACGAATCAACTTCTCGAACACACAGTTCACACAAACATATAGCATTCACTCAATGCATGTAAATACATAGTATAAAGATACTTTCTCAAAGATAGATTAACGCACAAGATAAAGTGCTGACAGACACTCACGAGTTCGTATCACGGCTCACTGCATGTCGTCATTTACACATCCTTGTGTCGCTGAATCCCGTAGATGATGAATTCCCAGAAACTCTCCTTATAGGTGCCAACACACACCTTTCACGTTTCTCCCCGAGAAACACTTCCGCCATTAGCGAAATAAACCGTCGTCTCTACGACCGGTAACGATGAAGACTCCGCCGTCTAGCCATCTCTGCGCCGATGTGGTCTCTTCCCCCACCATCGCTCCGCATTCTCCCGTGTAAGGTCCGTCCCTTGTCCACGCCATGGAAAACTCCTCATGGAAACTCCTAAAGAATTAACCCAAGTCTTAATACCACATTCTCTTAAACCATATCTTCTTCCAAAACATTCATGTATCATCTCAGGCATTCTCGTTCATTCTACATTCACATTCCGTCCACAGTCAATATCCAAGCCATACTTAATCTATAAATAACACTACCATACATAGCATCACCATCGTAAACATGCGTAACAACATTTATGTTCAAGAACTTTCCCAACAAAAAACCGTGATACAATCACAACAAGAATTCTCTTAAAACTTCACACTAGAATTTAGTGCACTTTGTATACACTAACCTTTACATTCCAGCTATGTATTCTAACTTCAATAATATACAACATAGTAAATCATTTACCTTAAGAGACCCGTCTCTTGAAAGAGTGCTTGTTCCCCGAACAAGACCGACACGCGCTGACAACCTTCTCGGTTGAGAATCTTAAACGCTGTGACGTTATTAAACCCAGACCAGCTACATTTCTCATAAACACAACTCATGTCAAACTAGGGTTTTCTCCTGCAACGCACAAAACTCGTGATAACGCTTCTCCTGTCCCCTACGCATCGCAATTCAATACTTAGGGAGGTTAAAAACACGACGTGGTTGCACATCACAAATATCATACCCACATCTTTGTAACAATCATGCACTTATGATTTTCTTTTTTTTTTTCCAGATCGGGTAGAATACTTTATGTCAGTGACATATTTAAATGATTGCAATTTTGTGCTGGTCTTTAACATGATTAATTAGATACAATGAATACATTATTCAATGAGTAGGAAGTGACAATATTTTAATGTGTATGATCTTGTTTGATGAATGCCGCAAACACTCTGAGAAGTTCTTCTAAGCAAGCAAAGAAACAGAGGTAATGAAGTTGGATACTGAGATGACTATATTTTGTAACTTAGACACTGTCTATAAGGAAGCTAGCTGTTGCTTGAACATCATTTGAAAATTAATCTGCGCCAGTTTAAATGCATTGCTTCGGTAGAGCTGCCATGATCATCAAAATGCATCTCGTGTGAAATTTTAGCTTTGATGTTGCACTGACTTCAGAAGACTGACCTGTTTCGTGAGTTAGTTAGTTAGTTAGTTAGCTGTTGCTTTTCGGGTCCAGCGGACCATAATAGGCCAAATCAGGACCCCTGTTTCGTGAGTAAAAACTGCAAATATTTCAAGCTGACAAGAACAGAACGATGTTAAAATATAAGATATGATAAGGGAAATGTGAAGGCTAAATTAAACAAGGAATGAAATTGTAACCCACTCTGTACAAGTGGCGCATTTTGCTGCATTTATCATGTTTTATTCTTCATGTGTTCTTTTGAGTTTCCGACAACATTTGTTGTGTCATTGTGCATGAACGTTTTAATTTAAATGATGATGAACAATGATTGCATATTTTGTGTAAACGGTTTCGCTCACCGTCTCAGATGTGGCATGCAGGCTTTACGTGGAATAAGACCATCCCTCCACTTTGACATTACACCAGCTGTCAAAAACCCCTGTGTTTACTTTGAAGTGTTGGAATGTTTGATCAATTAATTTGTTTAACTTCTACTGGCATCAATCCGCAAAATGTATTCATTCAAACATTCCAACTTTGCACATGACCCAGTCAGAATGTAAATGTTTGGTATGTATCAAAGTGTATAGATGGCCTAACCTCATGTAAGAGCCTGTGCAGATATAAAATAGTAAGCCAAACTTGGCGTTTGCAAGAAGAACGGTGCCTTGAAACTGACAGCAGCAACAACAACAACAATTTAATTATCCACACTCACAGTGACACTCAGCTTTTCACCCTATCCAAACCACCAGCCATCCTCTCACTAAAAACCAAAACAAACTCCCCAAAACACACACACACACACACATAGAGAATCATGAGATTTGTTTGTTTGTTTATTCATCCTGTAGAATGTTTCTTTAGCCACTGAGCCAACTATAATACTTGACATAAAAAGTAGGCAGATGCGTTTGAGGGCAAATCTTTATGATGAGTCCGTTTATTAAAAAAACAAATACAGGTTGACCCAAAAACAATGCAACCCACAAAAAAGTTAATAACTTCTACATCTGTGGACATAAACTTCAGCCTATGCATGACCCTTCTACAAAGTGACAATTTTGAAGATGAAATAGGCTGACTTTTGTGCAATTTTAAATTAAGTTTCCAATTTCGGGGATGGACTCAACGGTACGAGTTTTAAAATTGAGCGGTAGCCAAACTTGCCCGATCTAAGCACTCAAGATTGTAACATTCGGGGCAATTCGAATCACGAAAGTATACCTAAAATAATCAACATTCAGACCTGGGAATCCCTGTTTTGCACTTGGAGTATTCTCAAACAAACTTAGTGTATTTTTTTTTTTAAATCAGCGTACTCCACATTTAATCATGCTTCACACGCGCCTGTCGCCCTGTTAATTAAGGTTACTATTTTGTAATCATGAGTCAAAGTACTGGATCTGCTTCGGGTTGCGCTTGTGAAGAAAAGTAGTCTAGGAATATTACTGGTCGTATTTGTTTTTCCACTGGATAGTATTCTAGACAATCATGCGTACAAAATATGGTCGAAATTGTATGGGTTCCCAGGTCTGAACATTAGACAATCAGTGACTTGAATACAGCAATTTATATAGACAAGATCAGGACATTTCCTGTGGATGAATGCATGCATTTCATTGATGAAAATTGCGCGACATTGCACTTTACAACAAAGGGGTTAATGTTCCAGTCATTTGAGTTTAGCAAATATTTTCATAGTTGTTGTGCATGAACTTCAGTTCTTCCACGACCATTCTACAAAGTTCGGATATTTACCGTACTTTCCGGGTCATAAGGCGCGACTTTTTTCCTCGAGTTCGACCCCTGCGTCTTGTATAACGAAGCGTCTAATCCGTGTATGAAATACGAAAAAATTCAAAGAGACCGCCTGAGTACCAGTCAAACAACTTGTGATAATGCATGTTTCAGCTACTAGGTACTGCCCTGGCCAAGTTTCCTCGAGCTCTCAAGCCACCCAGCTATCACAATGGACCTGCCTTTGATCTGGCCGCACACACAGAACACACATATTTCCACTGTGTTAAACTCGGTCACTGACCGGTCACTGACCCCGGTGCAGGAAGTGTTTCCTCTCTCAGATATGACAGGGGAACCACCTCTCATGGCAAAAACTGGGTCATTGACCCCTGGGAAGAAGGTCGTGTCTATAAACAAGGCCACCCAGCTATCACAATGCCTTTGATCTCGCGGCACACACAGAGCACACATATTTCCACTCTGTTAAACTCGGTCACTGACCCCGGTGCAGGAAGTGTTTCCTCTCTCAGATATGACAGGGGAACCACCTCTCATGGCAAAAACTGGGTCATTGACCCCTTGGAAGAAGGTCGTGTCTATAAACAATGGACCTGCCTTTGATGTGCGGCTTATTTTCATTCTTCGACCCTTAATTGTTACCGGTATACTTTTTCAATTTTGGTGCGCCCTATCGGCCCCCTGCGCCCAATGGGTGACGGGATTACAATTTTTTTTTAAAAGAAGGGGGTGCGTCTTGTATAACGAAGCGCCTTGTCACCCGGAAAGTACGGTACACTTTCTCAAAAATGTGTTCCAAATTACACCTCTTCAATTCTCAATGGAACGAAAGTTTTACTGTATAGTCATTGCCCTGAACCTAGCTATAACTGCTTTCTTCAGGTCACCGATGATCTAGGGGGTGTATATTCAGACATTCAGATAATATAAAAGCTAAAAGTCTGGAGGGTTTAAATTAAGTAAGTATTGATAATGATACCGCTCATGGTTAACCTTCGTGTTATTGAGTCAACCGCCGAATTTGGAAGTTTTTTTTTGAAATAGCACAAAAGTCAGACCATTTGACCAGTTACATTTGATCTACAAAATGTCCACTTTGTGGAGGGGTCATGCACTGGCTGCGGTTTATGTACCTTAAAAATAAAGTGATTCGGTCAACAGATGTAGAAGTTATCAGCATTATTTTAGGGTTACATTTTTTTGGTTTATCCTGTATATGACTGAAAAAGCCATTCATTTCCCTAACCTATTCAGAAAACAGATTGGGTTTATATGACATAGTGTCTATACAGTGGAACCTACAACACAGACACCCCGCAAAATCAAATTCGCAAAATCAATGTTCCCGCGTTAAAATTGACAAAAAAATCAGAACTGCCAAAACCAAACATCTTCTGCACGTCAGTAGAAAAAAACAATCAAATCTGCATCCAAATCAGTCAGTTTTGTTCACATATCTGGTCTAACACTGACATTAAGGCATGTTGATTGGTGTAGGTGTCATTCCTCTGAGAAGCTGTAAAAGGTGGTTTTTGAGGACGTTTTAGTGGGTAATGAGACAAAAACCGGTACGTTTTCGTAACTCCTCAACGCATTGCCTTCAACGTTGCGGTGATTTGTGCTAACACATGTGGAAAAGTTCATACGGATTTTAAAGTCATTTGAGACATTAGGTCTGCTGTTAATTGACATGCCAGAAAGAGTTCTTAAATTGATGGTAGGTCTTTGCTGACTCATTGAAAAACAATTAATTTGTTGTTATCTTCAAGAACAATAACAGATGCGTCACACAATCAAATTTCATGTACATATTTTATCAGACATTGGCGGTATGAGGATTTCAACGCGAAAATTAATCTTTAAGAATTGGACTCATTCAGAGCGCTGAGCGCAAATGTCAGCATACGCCTAGCAAAGCTCACGGCTGACACGCTTAACTGATCATGGCTCTTGAAAGAGCATTTTCCAAGAATGTGTGTGTGCGTACCAGTGCGCTGTGAACAGTCATAGTTGAAAATGTATGAAATTAAAGGTAAATTGAATTTGAAGCTTTCATTTTTCTTAATGCATGCTAATTTTTTTTACAAATTCAGTTCATTGGACAGGGTACATCTTTATTTTCAAAATTCGTTCTGGCATGTCACACAACAGCAGAAGTATATCTCACATGACTTGAGATTCCGTGTGTACTTAACGACATGTGTTAGCCCAAATCACTGACAGTTTTAAGACAATGCGTTGAGGAGTTACTGAAATGTACCATTTTTTGGTCTCATTTTTGTACTTAACGACAGAAATGTACCATTTTTGGTCTCATTACCCGCTAAAACGACTTCAAAATCTGCCTTCTGAGAGGATTGACAACTACACCGCTCAGCATGTCATAGCGTTCATGTTAGACAAGATATGTGAACAAAGCTGACTGTTTTGGATAAAGATTTGATTGTTCTGTCTAATGACGTGCAAAACATGTTTCGGTTTAGTTGTTCTGATATGTGTTGTTGATTTTAACACGGGAAGCTTGATTTTGCGAATTTGATTTGGGGAAGGGGGGGCGGGGGTGAGTCTGTGTTGTACAGGGTTCGTACAGGTCATGGAAAACCTGGAAAGTCATGGAATTTGATTTTTTTTATTTACCAGGCCTGGAAAGTCATGGAATTTCAATTCAAGTCATGGAAAGTCATGGAATTTAAAAAAAATAAGAAAGAAAAAAAAATTAACCTTTAGCACGCCAGCGGCTATTTTCGTCGTCCAGCCATTCTCCCCCCCCCCCCCCCCCCCCCTTTGCCAGCCAGCAGCGATTTGCATAGCCAGCACAAGGCTTGTTCGTATGACCAACTTCTCATTCGTATTTGCATACGAGAATAACGGTATTTTTAACGGCACTTGAGCCAAAGCGAGGCTCACTTCCTTCTGTTATCTCGTCGTGTCGTCTGCGCTGCATTTGAGTCGGTTTCGTCGAAGTTTTCTGCTTTTGTTTTTGCATCGATAAAGTACTTTAGCGCTTCGACAAGCAAGATGGAGGATGATGAGTTTGAAACTTTCTTTCGAGTTGTTTCTTGACAACAAAAAGTATGCGGAATTGGAACGAATTACCAAGGAAGATCTTCGCAATGAACTGTGTATCGCGGTGAAAAAAATGACAGTTCGTCAAGTCACAGTGACGGAATTTACGAAAGTGCAGATGGATACAAACAGTGGCTGGTCCAGTCACAGGCGGAAGACTTTCTATGAAAGTAGTGGTCCAGTGAACGATACCTTCCGCCTGTGGTCCAGTTTAGTGAAATGACAGGACCAGCAAACATTACCAATAATCTGACTGCGTAGCAAATGCTTGACTTGCTTGTGGAAGAGACACTGCGTAGAAACTGACTCAAATTCAGTGCAAAGCAAGCCAGTGTCAAAACTGGCAGTGACAAGACGTAAAAAGTTTGCTGTTCGGAAATGGCGACCTGTGGATCTAGTCATGGAAAATGTTATTGAGGCTCATGGAAAAGTCATGGAATTTTGTTTCTAAAAACCAGTGGGGACCCTGGTTGTAGGTTCCACTGCATAGACACTACGTCATGAAAACCCAATTTTGTTTCTGAATAAAGTAGGGAAATTAATGGCCTTTTCAGTCATATACTTGGGTTTTCAATCAACAGCCTCGCCTCATCAGTAAGATCTGCCCTCAAACGCATCTGCCTACTTTTTACTTTTTATGACGGGTAGTGTAGAAACCTCTGTCAACAGCCTGGACACCACAATGGTGCTGCATCAAATCCAAACTGTGCAACCTACCGGAAAACCATGAATTCCATCATATTGGGCCAACACTCTTTGTCCAAGAAGAGAAACGCTACAAAGTACTGAGGCTTTTCCTTTCTCTGTACCGGGTCCCCTCAGAAAGAAGAACAAGTCGCGTAAGGCGAAATTACAAAATTTAGTCAAGCTGTCGAACTAACAGAATAAAACTGAACTCACTACATTTCTACAGCAAGAGCGTATACAGTCCACGGCTCGATGCACAGGCAGTGAAATTGACAAGAAGAGCGGGGTAGTAGTTGCGCTGAGAAGGATAGCACGCTTTTCTTTATCTCTATTCTTTTTAACTTTCTGAGCGTGTTTTTAATCCAAACATATTACATCTATATGTTTTTGGAATCAGGAACCCACAAGGAATAAGATGAAATTGTTTTTAAATCGATTTCGAATATTTTATTTTAATCATAATTTCGATATTTTTAATTTTCAGAGCTTGTTTTTAATCCGAATTTATATGTTTTTGGAATCAGAAAATGATGAAGAATAAGATAAACGTAAATTTGGATCGTTTTAGAATTTTTTTTATATTTATTTACAATTTTCAGATTTTTAATGACCAAAGTCATTAATTAATTTTTAAGCCACCAAGCTGAAATGCAATACCGAAGTCCGGCCTTCGTCGAAGATTGCTGGGCCAAATTTTCAATCAATTTGATTGAAAAATGAGGGTGTGACAGTGCCGCCTCAACTTTTAAAAAAAGGCGGATATGACGTCATCAAAGGTATTTATCGAAAAAAAAAGAAAAAAACGTCCGGGGATATTATTCCCAGGAACTCTCATGTCAAATTTCATAAAGATCGGTCCAGTAGTTTGGTCTGAATCGCTCTACACACACACACAGACAGACACACACACACACATACACCATGACCCTCGTCTCGATTCCCCCCTCTATGTTAAAACATTTAGTCAAAACTTGACTAAATGTAAAAAAGTCAGCTCAGCATCATCTTCATCACCAGTCCTTTGATTGAGACTGTTGTCACACGAGGACATGGACAGACAGAAAATGAGATCGGGCGAGATCTTCAAGCAGCAGGGCCGAAAAGTACTGTTGTCCTATGACTTGTGTCGACAGTCTCCGACTCGGACCATTGTGACGATGACATCTTTCCCCAGTCATATTTCGATTCTCGAACTCGTTGATCTTGTATAAACTCCACACTGAAAAAAAACCAAAAACTTCCATAGTACCGATGAGCGACCTTGGGTACCTTACATTCATTCATGGGGCCAAATTTGTCCAACAAATTTTTTGTATTTAACTTAGAAATTTGATTCATCCTAAAATGTTTCCCTTTTTATTCAAGGGACGTAACCACTCGGTAAACGTTTTCGAAGAAATCGATTTTTGGGGTGAAATCTTTTAAATTTCACCACCAATTTTCTCCACACGCAAGAAACTGACATGTTTTTCGTCCTTAAATAATGTCATTACTTAATTTCACCAGGAAACAACATTTCAGTCTTGACTATATATCGAGGGGGAAATATGACCACGGGGGAAATATCAATCAATCAATCAATCAATGAGTCTTATATCGCGCATATTCCGTGGGTACAGTTCTAGGCGCTCTGCAGTGATGCCGTGTGAGATGAAATTTTATACGGCCAGTAGATTGCAGCCATTTCGGCGCATATTTACCTTTCACGGCCTATTATTCCAAGTCACACGGGTATAGGTAGACAATTATTAACTGTGCCTAAGCAATTTTGCCAGGAAAGACCCTTTTGTCAATCGTGGGATCTTTAACGTGCACACCCAATGTAGTGTACACGGGGGGAGGTTCGGACACCGAAGAGAGTCTGCACACAAAGTTGACTCTGTGAAATAAATTTCCGCCGAACCTGGGATCGAACTCACGCTGACAGCGGCCAACTGAATACAACTGAATACAAATCCAGCGCGCTACCAACTGAGCTAAATATGTAATCGTTACACCGGCCATCCATGACACAATGTTTTCGTGGCAAACCACCCAGCCAGCTTCAGCGCCACATTAAGTTTTGAGCCGAAGTAGAAAACTGTGAAATGGCAAAGGCAGTTCCTGCCACAAACAACCCAAAAACTACTCTAAATCGGAATCTGAGAATAACAAAACACAGTATTACAGTGAGATTTCTGCACGTGTTGCACGCATTGCCAAGTCAATCAATCAATCAATATGAGGCTTTTATCGCGCGGTATTCCGTGGGTACAGTTCTAAGCGCAGGGATTTATTTTTTAATTTTTTTTTAATTTTATGCAATTTATATCGCGCACATATTCAAGGCGCAGGGATTTATTTATGCCGTGTGAGATGGAATTTTTTACACAATACATCACACATTCACATCGGCCAGCAGATCGCAGCCATTTCGGCGCATATCCTACTTTTCACGGCCTATTATTACAAGTCACACGGGTATTTTGGTGGACATTTTTATCTATGCCTATACAATTTTGCCAGGAAAGACCCTTTTGTCAATCGTGGGATCTTTAACGTGCACACCCCAATAAAGTGTACACGAAGGGACCTCGGTTTTTCGTCTCATCCGAAAGACTAGTCCACTGAATCAGATAACAATAGACAGGAAGAAACGGACACTATTTTATTGTCGCCACCGGCCTCAGAGTCACCAGTTTTTTGTTTGGGATTCTGTCTTACTGACAACACATACAGTCTCAGAGAGGGCATGCGGAAACATTTGATGCGTCAGAGAAAGAGAAAAGGGCATGGACCTGGGCTACACTCTGTGTTCTATAAAGGAATATGTGACAGGATTGAAGGACCTATGAGCTGTGCGTGCAGTAAAAATGTGCACAGAAATAATTATTTTCTACCTCAGCTGACAATCTGATCTCGCTACAGTAAAACCTGCGAGCAAAGGACGCTCTTGGGGAGCCTTGCCACTGTCCTTTGTAGCAAGGTGTCCTTTCTTATGAATATGAATGTGCCAACATTTTTTTGGAGAAAAAAAACCCCAACAGTCACCGATTCTTTTTTTCCACAGTGATTATTAAAACAAAGTTTTGAAGCCCTCACGTTTTTTTTGTTTGTTTGCTTTTGTTCAAAGAAAAGGAGAGAGAGAGAGAGAGAGAGGTGCAATCAGTTTCTTATCTGAAGCAATGGGCCATTCACTGGAAGATTCTTTGATCGAGCTGTTGAAAACCACTCGAAGAGTTCTTCGTTCAACTCATCATAGGTTGTTTTCTTCTCTTAACACATTTTGCCGTCGATCTGGCACCGGAGTCCCACTGACTGAGAATTTGTGTTCGATCAGCTTTTATGTTGGAAATTTGAGTTTTTCCGCAATTCAGCTCATCAGCAACTTTTCGAACGGTCTTTATGACATCGACTCTCTCTTCTAAAGTCACAGTACAGAAAGTAGAAACCCGAAATGTTTGTGAGTTCACGGCATCGACCAATGAGCGTGCACCATACAAAAATCAACTTCTTTCAAGTGCTGTCATTGGCTTACAAAATAAGCTTCTCGCGCGTTCACATCGCCAGCGAGATTGTATTTGCAGAACCAAGATGGCGGACCAGCGTCTGCTAAAAGCTGTCTGCTTCAAGGGTTTGTCCGTTGTTGACAAGTAACGAACCCAATCGGGACCAAAAAAGGGTGTCCGCGCCTTTGAGGTGTTCGCTCTTTTAAGGTGTTTTTGAGAGTAAAATACATCCGTCCTCACTTGAATTGTCCGTTATGCTAAGGTGTCCGCCGAAATAAGGGTCCGCTAGATGCAGGTTTTACTGTATTCTGTTTGAATTTGATGTTCGTTCATTCGTGTGTTCCATCAGTACTTGTCTTCTTGTTTTGAAATTTGGGAGAACAGTGTTACTTGCAAAGCATGTCATAACACAGACTGACACGGACACTACCATGTCGGGACACCATGTCGGGACATGCACGAAAACTGGTCTCCCTTTCCCACAACCACCACATCGCAATGAACTATCAAATTTTGGCGATTAAATTTTCTGAGTTATGAACAGACAGAAAAGCCCTCACATGGAGATCGAGTGCCGAGTAGTTTATCAACCTGGAGTATGCATGACTTTTATCACCCCTCTGTACAAGAGTAGCATGATGATTGAGGATAAAAGTGTTTATGAGTGGCAACAGAGACAAGATAATGAACTTACCTTTAGTCAGGTCAAATTTTCGTTGACTTCAGCGGAACCGACTTTGTAGTAGTCATGCACGGAGGAAGAACTTTTCTTGTGTCACCACTCGCAAGCCTTCAATGCTTCTTGCTCGACCCAAGGCAACTCCAATTTGGCCAGGTTGGAAGACTTCTTCAGTCAATCTCCACCCTTGAATGAAGAAACCAACCTTCTAGTTCTATTTATCACACAATCAAACATTTTTAGTTATGCTTTTAACGGGGTGGTGGGTGGTAGGAAGTGGCATTAGGACAGTGATGGACAAATATTGTGATGAATAATTATTTCTGACACAATGACATCATAGCATGATATCATCACCAATAGTCTAGTCAAGACTACTTAAGGTACCCCCCCCCCCCCCCCCCCATCTCAATCCCATTCTATCCGATATAAGACTTCCTCCTTTTTACAGAGTTCAGTAACAATGAGTGTTCTCTTAAACAATCAAAACCTATGGTAGCCCCAACAATGTGTAAATTTGTCTTGTATTCTAAGAACTTCAGCACTGAACGCCTTGCAGGTACCTAGAGGTTCCATGCCGAGTCTCAGTGATTATTAAAGGTACTGAACTTGTCAAATCCAGGTGCACGGAGCCCCTGGGGCTTTTAGTCATACCTCAGGCAGCTATCCGTAAGAAGAACTACCAAGTTTCATTGACTTGCACCCAAAGAGTCAAGAACTGCGATTTTTTTACGAATTAATTTCGTACTCGGACCCGGCTGGTCTTGACCTATTTTTGGATCTAAACTTAGATCAGGTAGATCACCACATCATGCACAAAAAGACACGTCACAAGCAAACTATGTCAGACGTCATCATGAGTTTGTGTAAAACAAAATGGAGGCCGGAATCACTCGGTTGAATCGAACTCCGACCAAACACCACGTAATAACTAGGTTAATTTATGCACTCGCGTGAACAAGAAACTGTCGAGCTTCACAGATGTCGTCGTTGGGTAGTTTTGGGTTTGTTTTACTACCATAGGAGGATTTTTGAACTGTAAATGCACTCAGCTGCAACAAAAACGCAAAACGAAGGCTGTGAGCTGCACTGTGCCTTTAAAAGTAATGGTCGAAGTTTGCGGATCATGAAACATGCGAGCTTCAGCGAGACCATTAGTTTTAATAATCACTGAGACGAGGCGTGTAACCTCTTTATTCCTCCTTTCTTCAGTTATTCAAAGAAAAGAGGAGTTTTTGTGCGAAAGTTTGATCTAATCCTATTCACTCAACCAGTCAACCTGCGCAGGCGATCGATTAATGCGCGCAAATCATTCCATTCTGTTAACACTTCTTGTCATTTTCCCTGTTTTGGACTGTGGCGGTAAAGGCAGATATTTTGTGTTCTGTTCATGTTTTGGTATGGCTCAGGATATGTTCTTTCGTAGAATGGGACTAGCAGACGAACTTTTGCACCCGTGTTCCAACTTAAAAGTTAAGTTTTCTGGGGCAAATTAGTGTATGAAACCGCTTTATGTTCTTTAAATTGATGAGATGTGTGCATTTGGTTGCGTGTGATCTGTTTATAAAATGAAATATTGTTGAAAACTGACCGTCGGATTGCAGTTTTTGTCGAAGAAACTGAGTGAAAAGAAATTTGAAAGGGGAACGATCGAGAAGAAGAAACACTTGCAAATCCTGGTAGAGTTATTTCCAAACATTGTCTATTGCAAGCTACCTTTCAAGTGTCAGTCCTTGAGCTTTGTGGATGGTCAGTGCGAAGCTAGGAAGTACTGGAAACTGATGCCTCACAGCACTCCTTCTTCTGTGGAGGAGCATGGACTACAAACAAAATGAAAGTCACAATCTTATCAATACATGTACCTATATGTCGTGCCGAATTCACGTAATTGCCGATTACGCGTAATGGGCAACATTTTTGCCCATTTCGCGTAATCGGCAAAACGCTGCCTAATACGTGAAATCGGCAGCGTTTTGCCGAAATCGCGTAAACGCCTCTAAAACTTGCCTATTTCGCGAATTCAGCAGCCGATTACGCGGAATCGGCAGCCGATTACGCGTAATAGGCAAGTTGCCCATTACGCGAAATCGGCAATAGTGAGTTTAGTGTGTATGTGTGTGTGTGTGTGTGTGTTGTCGTCGATACTGACCATGACTGTGATAATATACTTTTTAGCACGCACGCACACACACTCACACACACACAGAGACACACACACACAGTATACTAGTGATGCAAACGAGGCAAACATTTATTTTCGAAACAAGAGAACGATAATAGGAAAAGATGAACAAATAGATGAACATGAAGAATTACGCATAATTGTGAGAAAAAACCGCTTCTCAAAAATACAAGTTAAGCTGCTATTTTCATCTTTCAGTACCACAAACACAGGCTATAGCTTGGCTGACATGCAGTTTGGTAGTAATTTTTATTTGTTTTTACATTTGCTGTTTTTCGGGTGGCAGTGACTGTGTCTCAATGACTGCTTTCTTTCCCTTTCTGGACATCTCACTCAAAGCAACATTTACACTCAGTTTTGTAGTAAACAACATGCCGAGGTATTTGTACGAGTTGGTTACTCGGACTGCCTCGCCACCATAGGACCATTTCTCATGAGCTGCAAGGTGGCCTCCCATATGGAACACCATGACATCAGTTTTATCCAAGTTAGCTGATAAGCACAGGCGATCTGCTTCTCTTTTTAAATTGTTCAGTTGGTTTTGGAAAACTATGACAGAATTAGACATCAAAACAACATCGTCAGCGAAAAGTAGCAAGAATATCTCCGTCGCACCAGGTATCAACTGTATACCATGTCTTCCCTTACAGGACACTTCTGTTGCCAGTTCATTAATAAAGAAGGAGAACATCAAAGGGCTCAATAAACATAATTGTTTCACCCCTCTTGGGCATTCAAAATAATCAGAATGATTACATCGGTCACGCACACATGCTTTCACTGATGTGTAAACGGCTGTTAGGGCCTTATACATTTTCCCGTTTACACCACTTTTCCTCAAAACCTCCCATAATGCATTCCTGTTCACAGAGTCAAATGCCTTCTTAAAATCTACAAAAGCTATGTACAGTTTAGTATTCTTTAATAAATGCTTCTGAACAATGCCATATAACGAAAAAATATGATCAACAGTACTGTAACTTGACCTGAAGCGGGCTTGTTCTTTAATTATTTTTTCCTCTTTCTCAGCCCACTTCGTCAATCTCTTGTTGAGAATGTGTGTATAAACCTTGCTTACAACACTGGTCAAGGCTATGCCACGGTAGACCACTCTTCAGGAAAAGTTCCCGTGTCAAACAACATGTTGAACAGATCAACAAGAAAGTCCAATATTGTTTCATTGGCATGCTTCAACATTTGGCTCACAATCATATCTGGCCCAGCACTCTTTCCTACTTTTAAATTACGGATACTGTCAATCACTTCTTGCTTTGAAATGTTTTCGCTAAATAATTCATCAACTACTTCCTCCTCAACTTCATCGGTATCCTGTTCAACTCCAGACACAAAATCAACGGTGTTAAAAACCTCATAAAAATGTTCGTACCACTGTTCACTTGAGATGCCATGGAAGATTGCTTTCTTTGCGTTCAATGACCGAATAGTTTGCCAAAACACTTTTGGGTCTTTTATGGAATTTTTCAACTTGGCAAGTCTTTCTAAATCAAAATCAAGTTTCTTTCTATACAACAATTCCTTGTACTCTTTGCATTCCTGTACATATTCTTCCCTGCATACCTCATAATTTTGCTTGTTAGCTCTCTGAGCCCGTTTCAGGAACCGTTTTACGACGGCTTTCTTGCGCAGACAATCTTTGTCAAACATACACGCAGCCGCACAATGGGAGAGAGAGAGAGAGAGAGAGAGAGAGAGAGAGAGAGAGAGAGAGAGAGAGAGAGAGAGAGAGATCGACCACACACACACCCACACACACACACACACACACACACACACACACACGTACGCACACACACACACTTAACTTGCTATTGCCGATTTCGCGTAATGGGCAACTTGCCCACTACGCGTAATCGGCTGCCCATTCTGCATAATCGGCTGCCGAATTCGCGAAATAGGCAAGTTTTAGAGGCGTTTACGCGATTTCGGCAAAACGCTGCCGATTTCACGTATTGGGCAGCGTTTTGCCGATTACGCGAAATGGGCAAAAATGTTGCCCATTACGCGGAATCGGCAATTACGTGAATTCGGCACGACATATACATATCAGGGATGGCCAAATCTCGAAATTTTAACTCACCAACAAGAAAGTTACTAGCCCGCCAGAAATGCACGTAGTACAGAAAGCTACAAGGCTATTTTCTCAGATTCTTTTTCTCATAACCTCTCAAAATTCACATCTATTTTAAGACTCCCTCCTGTTCCAATACCTGTTTTTCTGAGAATGTTGAAGATCTTAGAAGTCAGGTTCAACTTTGAAGAGGGAAGCATATTGTTGTTTGTTTCATCTTTATGAACCGAGGATGTTTATTTTTTTAATTTTACCCAGTTTGTTTCACAGTGGAACCCCCCTTTTTAGACCCCTCAATTTAAAACTTATTCCTCCCTTTTAAGACCATGATTTCTCTTTCAGTTGATAATCTCTGTATCTTTACCCTCCCTCTTTTTTTAAGACCTAAATGTGTCAGATTTTGAATTGTCTCAAAAAAGCGGGGTGGGGGTGCCCACTGTAAATAAAAACTCATGAAGATGATGACAAAATAAAATGTCAACTCAGTAAAAATTCAGGTAAACAAAAAAACACAGGCATACCTGAGAAAGCAGAACGGCTCAACTCCACTGTCATGTTGGTCTTCTCAAAGTGGACAACCACTTTGTCCTGGTGGAGGTCCACAACATGGCCAAGACTGCCGTTGACTGGTCGCTTATGTTGCGGATCAGCATAACTGGACAATCTTTTTTGAGCCACAGGATCTTTGGGGCACGGGTGTTCTTCAAAGACCTTACATCTCCTTAATCAGTCGCGTGGAATTCCTGCAGCTCGCCAGGCATACCCAGAAGCTTCTGCCTGTTGTATCTAAAAACACAATTATATAACAAAACTCAGATTTGTTAAAACAATAAAAGTAAATTAAAAAACACTGCCTTGCAGACAACTATCATTACTTTATATAGCTATTCTGATGGACACGTGGGGGAATACGGGGGCTGTGATTGGATGGTCTCACACATCCCTTTTCCGATCATCAAAGCATAACTCATCAAAGCATAACGCTAAGGAAGTTGGCCATTTTTGCCAATATCCAAAAGCATATCGGCAATAACAAAGACGCATGGTTCCGGTTTCCTTCCACGTGTATAAAGTACACATACCTCGCCAGGTTTGTTTCTGTGACTAGTCGACAGACGATGCCATTTGCTTTGTGTGTGTTTTTGTTGTTGCTTACTGTACATGATATACATTACCTGTAAAATCCAGTTCTTTAACAGGCAACAAACCTTGCAAATTTCCAGAAGCTGCAATCTGAAGCGACCTATCTCTGATTCTAGCAGACGATCTCTCCAATGTTTAACACAAAATCAGCTAACTCTCCTGTCACATAGAATGTCCATTGTATAGTGCAATGCTGAAATGAAATGAAGTTACCGGTCTAAAACATTTAGGCGTTTCTTCTGAGACTATCCTTGTTCTCTTATCATCTACAGATTTACCGCAGTCTTCGATCGCCACGCGATTCCCAACAGAAGTCAGACTTTCGAACATACAATCTACGTAGGCAAGCATGATACGTCATGACGTCATATGATTCCTAGCATATTGACGTAATGCTAATCATCCGGTTATCTCGAGTTTTCTCCGTAATACGTACATGTCCCTGGGTTTTTCAATGTTCGGTTATTTCCGTGGCTTCATGAGGAAAGGGAACCGTCGTCTGCAATCAACGACATTGACCATTCTGGTAATTGTTGCCGACAAAAACATGATTTTAACACAGAATTTAATGTCAGAATAGCTATATAAACGCTGTTGTGTTTTCAGCGTAGCAATAGGGTCCGATATTTAGACGAGACAAGTATAATGCCAACTCATCTAACTATCGGACCCTATTGCTATGCTGAAAACACAATAGCTGTTAATAATCCAAACAAAACTGCCACGAACACATCCTTTAATATAAAGTGTACAGATAATGTAAATAAAATCTTAAAAAGAAGTACCGTACTTGTAAATGCCAGTTACAAAGTTGAAGGGAATAATAAGAATCATTCCTTCACAGATACAACTGCAGAAATCTGCCACTACACAGTTTGCTGATGAGCTCATTCAGTCTTCCAAGGACTACATCCAGAACATAAAGCTTTGTATGAAAAGCAATAAATTACAGCTTAATGCGAAAAAAAATGAAGCTCTGCTAGTTTGATGTCCCAGGATGTCTCACACCTCACCTTTTCCTAATTTCGTTGTGGTTGATGACTTCCACAGTCAAGTTTTCAAAATGTGTCAAAAACCTAGGTGTCACAATATTACTTTGATTCACCACTTCCTTACTACACAATCAACTCAAACTCTTTTCTGTGCCTTAGTAATATAAAAATTAAACTATAACACATTTACCCTTTAAGGTTCCTAATTTAAAGACAAAAAGTGTACTGAATTGTTAAATATTGTTAAAGAGGATTTTTACTGTAACAGACAGCATATATGGCAGGTTAAATCCATGCATTCACTGTACCTTTCCACCTGGAAATTTGTAGGGAAAAGCTTGGTTGCTGTCTCAGGCTCAGGAAGCTCTCTTGAGACATCTTTCTCTGGCTTATTTCGTGCACTGCCTCAACGAGACCCTCCTCCCTTTGTCGAAGAACTGTTCTGAGAATAATTTTGTGTGTTACACTTGAGTTGAAAATTTTTGACTAAAAACAAAAATCCCCATTGTCGTCAAAAAGTGGGTCAGGCACTGGGGGCAGCTGGTAAAAATCCCCAACACACACGACTTGCACCCCCCCCCCCCCCCCCCCCCCCCCCCCCCCGAAGAAGTTTTCAACACCGCGAACAATCCTGCAAACTTCTTCAGCTTGGGCAAACATCCTCAAACTTAGGAGGGAAATTTCATCGATGTACAGTACATCAGCCGTTGTAATTCGTGCTCGTGTGGCGATGTACCGTTCATCGGTGAGCAACGTGTGTGCTGTCTCTCTCACACTGTGTCGGCCATCCGCGATTCCTGACCAGCGGTGTAGAGTCAGTTGTTGCTGTCACTGCAACTTTTCGCCCGGATGACCGAAGACTGTGGCATAGTTTGGCAACGAGTGTTGTGTTCCCAGTGCCTGTCAAACACACAAACACACACACACACAAATAATTACAGATCATGATTTTTGGGGTCAATTTCATTAAACCTATTGTAAATATTGTACTACTAATCAAAAACATTATCAAAATTGATATACATGTTAAAACTGTGATACATATGTAATAAATATGTTTAAAAACAAAGAATTTACTCTTTCCTGAATGTGCGATTTCTGTCGCGTGTTTCTTTCAGGCGAGATATTCTTTCGGCTAGCCACTCGTGAAGATAGGAGGCGAGATTGTCTATGAAACGGTTTGGTGGCTAGCTACACAAGAATTAAACACCACTGGTTGATTCCGAAAAGGTCGTCTGCACAGGTCGGTAAAACAACATGGACAGCCAATCGGATGGGCAGCTGAATGGCCACCATGTTTTCTCGCCAAGCGAGCAAGCCTAAAGCTACCTAGCGTTTGAGGTGAGAATTCTAGCGTCGCGGCGAGATGTGCCCAAGAAACGGTACTTCCTTTCCTTGCCTGTAAGAAACAGACGACTGGTGAGGTCTGTCTAAAATTGAAGTTAATTCATGACTTTGAATGTTTTAGAGAATAAATCACTTGTACTTGAACTCAACCACAGAAATAAACTTTTTTTCTCTGGGCAAATTAATTTTGCATTTACATTGCACACATAATTTAGTTGACTTAAAAAGCTACAACTTTCACCTTCCAGCACAGCTAGTTTATAAAAACGAGCAAACAACAATAAAACGCATTAAAACAAATTCTTCAATGCAACAGTCTACAATATAATTTAAAAATTAAATAACAAACAAACGAACAAACAAAAACAAGTGACTGATGTAACCCAAAAACTAGCCAATACTAGCTGACATGTCTTGATTCTGGAACTAACCACCACTGCAACCCTCCAGTCAGAATGGTATGCTTGTCCATGAAAGTAGGTCAACTAAGCAGGGGGCTGCTACTCGCTTCCTTCACCAATTCTTTTCTTAGTCATCTTGAATCTTGATTCTCGCTAACAAAGAGACGGAGAGGCGGGGCTAAAAGTGGGAGGAGCCATAATCATAACGGCCGCGTTTTACAAAGTGAAACGATCACTGCAGACGAACATTACGCTTTGGAAACTTATTGTGGTTCCTGAATTTACCTGGGGGCATTATAAACCAGGAATGAACTTTATTTTAAGTTTAAAGTTACAGCTTGCTGTTTCTTCAACTACAACAGCCAACATTTCTTTTAGGTCTTCATCACTTCATGTTACGAACACTGGTAAACCGTCAAAATTCTCTTTTTATCTAAACTTCGGGTAAGTTTAAAGCCTATTCATCAACAAAAGTAAAGTTAAGAAGTGTACATACCTGCTTGTCCCAAGAATAATGACGTTGTGTCCAAGCTCGACTAATTCCCGTGCTTCTTCCATCGGACAAGTCGAAAGGGCGAACGCCCAATGCCGGTGTCACGATTTCATCTTTCGCCTGTGTACATATTTCCCCCTCGACATATACTCAAGACTGAAATGTTGTTTCCTGGTGAAATTAAGAAGTGAAATTATTTAAGGACGAAAAGCATGTCAGTTTCTTGCATGTGAAGAAAATTGGTGGTAAAATTTAATAGATTTCAACCCCAAAATCGAATTCTTTGAAAACGTGTACTGAGTGGTTACGTCCCTTGAGTAAGAAGGAAACATTTTAGGATGAATCAAATTTCTAAGTTAAATAAAACAATTGGTTGGACAAATTTGGCCCCATGAATGTAAGGTACACAAGGTCGCTCATCAGTACTATCGAAGGGTGTTTTTTTGTTCAGTGTAGAGTTTATACTAGATCAACGAGGCCGAGAAGCGAAATATCAACACGGCGAAAGATGAAAACGTCACACCGGAGCAGACGGTTTTCTGAGCATGCGCTGTAAAACTTTTACTGCGGAACGCTCCGGATGTAACCTCCGGTAGGTTTCGAATGTTTTGGTGGGGTTTTTTTTTTGGTGGGGGGGGGGGGGGGGGGGGGGGGGTAATACTTTCATGTGCGCCATGAACATCCTGTTTGCTACGTTCACAACACAGAGAGACGAACGAGCAAGCGAACGTTCAGCATTTAAATACGACGCTGAGAGACAAAAACGAACAAGCAGAACACACAGCATTTAAATGCAACGCCGAGAGACACAACGAACAACGAAACAGAGACAGATAAAAGTGATAGAGAGTACACACCTATGCAGCGTGTAAGAAAGAGAGAGAGAGACGAGGGAAAGAGACTGACTGACTGACTATTATGGTTTAACGTCCTCTTAGACCAACTGGTCTATATTGGGAGAGGTAGGGGAAGGGCTCCTAATATGGACCGGCTCCTAATATGGACCACCACCAACTAACGGCGCTAGAGCGCTCAAAAAAGTTTTATTCGCTGTATTCACCCTCTTTGGATAACTTGCACATGTCAAAACAGTTGCAGAAACACAAATCTCAAAACCGTTAGGCTTTTTCTCTTTTTTCACTTTTGGCAGCGTTCACTCTAAATTTGCCGCCTAAAACGGACTCGTTTCTGTCTACAGCCAAAGCTTTTATCACACAGAAATGGCTATATATGACAGCTGAAACCGTATTTGTTACATTTTAGCAGTGTTGACCCCGAGTTTCTACTGCAAACAAAAAATAATAGCAAAATCTCAAAGTATGTGCGAGTCCCCTAATATGGACCACCTTCAACAAATCGAAGAAAATAAAAGCTAAAGGCTATTTTCATTAATTCATTAAGAAGCTTGCTGGTAATAACCTATAACTAGCCCTCGAGATTTAAAAAAAATGCAACGAAAAGTCTTCTTTTCGTGGAAGTTGATAATTTCACTTATTTTCACTCTGTTTTTGAACCCAAAACAGATAAATCTAGAGCATATTTTAATTAGGCTGACTTGTACACTAATTTGTATCATGTTATTTTTGAGTCACTTGAGAAAAAGTGACTCTATGTAATCGGTCAGTGTTAGTCTGTCCGGCCGGCCGTCCGTAGACACCACCTTAACGTTGGACTTTTCTCGGAAACTATTAAAGCGATCGGGCTCATATTTTGTTTAGTCGTGACCTCCAATGACCTCTACACTTTAACGATGGTTTCGTTGACCTTTGACCTTTTTCAAGGTCACAGGTCAGCGTCAAAGGAAAAATTAGACATTTTATATCTTTTCTCGGAAACTATCAAAGCGATCGGGCTCATATTTTGTTTAGTCGTGACCTCCAATGACCTCTACACTTTAACGATGGTTTCGTTGACCTTTGACCTTTTTCAAGGTCACAGGTCAGCGTCAAAGGAAAAATTAGACATTTTATATCTTTGACAAAGTTCATCGGATGTGATTGAAACTTTGTAGGATTATTCTTTACATCAAAGTATTTACATCTGTAGCCTTTTACGAACGTTATCAGAAAAACAAGGGAGATAACTAGCCTTTTCTGTTCGGCAACACACAACTTAACGTTGGGCTTTTCTCGGAAACTATAAAAGTGACCGGGCTCAAATTTTATGTGAACGTGACTCATTGTGTTGTGAATAGCAATTTCTTCCTGTCCATCTGATGCCTCATATAATATTCAGAACTGCGAAAGTGACTCGATCGAGCGTTTGCTCTTCTTGTTTGATTGGTGCTTTTGTGAACAAGAAACACTTAACAAGTGGCTCTATCCCATCTCCCCCCTTTCCCCTATCCCATCTCCCCCCTTTCCCTCGTCGCGATATAACCTTCGTGGTTGAAAACGACATTAAACACCAAATAAATAAATAAAAATAAATTTTCCCGGTCGATTCCCGTGACAACCCCTCCCTGTCGCTGGACAGTGGTTAAGTGTAACGATATCTTCCTTGCGATTTACAAAGTCAACTCTCTCGGTCAGTGAGCTGAATTTACAATCCGTGAAACCACATTTCACTACGTCACTCTTTTATCTCTGGTTAGCGCTCTAAAAGAGTGGAGGATATCACTATCAAACTTTGCCTGTTAGTGTTATTCGTGATTTCCTTCACACGTCCCCCCCCCTGAAGAAAAAGAATGTTCCATTCTTTTCTCAGGCATCCTCCGACCTGCTAAGGTGCGTATGCATGGAATCTGTTGATCCGATCCTGATCGTGACAGAATGTCAGCGAAGATGTTGTCGTCCCCTGGCAGACTCTTGATGGTGAAGCGGAATTCCTGGAGTGACAGTGACCAGCGCATGATCCTCGCGTTCTTGTACGACGACGACGTGATGTACTGAAGTGGTCTGTGATCTGTCTCCAGGTGAAATTCCTGCCCCCAAAGGTATCTCTGGAACTAAGCACTCACTCTCGATTGTACTGTGGCGTGTCTCTCGTGGGAGTAGTTTCCTGCTGGCAAACGCTGTTGGATGCTGCATTCCGTCATGTACCTGCAACAAGACTCCTCCGATGCCTGTGCCACTGGCGTCCGTCCTCACTGCAAACGGTTTGCTGAGATCCGGCAGCTTCAGGACCGGTCCTCTGGAAAGAAATTTCCTGATCTGCTCGAAAACCAGTGCACATTCGTCTGTCCATGTGACGGGCCCTTTCTGGCGGCCTGCCAAGAGGTTGGTCATCGGTGCTGTCAGTGTTGAGTAGGATGGAACGAACTTCTTGTAATATCCGATCATTCCCAGCAACGATCTCACTTGTTTCTTGGTCGCTGGTGCGGTGATCTTCAAGATTGACTCGACGTTTTCTCTGATGGGTCTCAGTTCTCCCTTTCCGATCGTGTGTCCCAAAAACTCCAGTTTCCTGAATCCAGCATACACTTTACTTGGCTTGGCTGTAAACCCGCCTGCGCATAGGGTCTGGAGAGTCTCACGTATAGCTGTCACGTGTTGGCGCCAGGTAACGCTGGCGATGAGAATGTCATCAAAGAAATTGATGGTGCTCGTGCCGAGCAGCTCTCTCATGGCTCTCGCAAATGTCGCTGGGGCTGAGACTAGTCCAAAGGGTACCCGGCAAAACTGCATGAGTCCTTGTGGTGTTTGAAATGCCGTCTTTGGTCTGTCTTTCTTCTCAATGAAGATCTGGTAGTAGCCTTTGGCCAAGTCGAGTTTGGTGAAATACTTTGCACTTGCCAATGATGCAAAAATCTCTTCAGGATGAGGAATGGGTTCCGCGTCGAATTCTTCTTGGGAACGAGAACAATCGGGGAGCAGTATGGGGATGTGGAGGGTTCGATGATCCCTAACTCTCGTAGTTCCTTCACCTCCTGGATGATGTCTTCCCGTGCTGCGAATGGCAGTGGGTACTGTTTCGTCCGCGTAGGTACGTCTGTCGTCACCCGGATTGAATGGACTACTGTGCCTCTTGATGCTCCTGGTGATGCTCTTAAACATTGCTTGAACTCACGGAACGCTGCTTCAACCTCCTGGACTTGATCAGGGTCCAACTCTTCATCGATGTGGGCCTCCTTCCAGCTGGAAGTTGCCTCATCCTGTGGCAGTTCCACAGTCTCAAGGTTGAATGTTGTTCCGTCCTCTTCTTCTAGCAATACTGCTACCGCTGTTGGCTTGGTGCCCTGAGGACACATGTTGTTTCCTACGATCTGGTCGTAGGGTATCGTCTTCGGTACCAGCATCTGGTTTGACATCGTTGTCTGGCACTTCTTCCTCTTCTCTGTTGTCATTCTTGCGGTGCTGTTGCCTCTGTCTACGTAGAGCTTGAGCATGTTGGCATGGTATACCTTCTGCGTGGTCAACATGTCAATTCTGTAGTCATTGTTGAAAACTTCCACAACTCTGTAAGGGCCTTTCCACTGCATATGGAGCTTGTTTGCTGTAGTCGGTAGAAGTAGCAGAACTTGGTCTCCGACTGCGAACTTCCTCCTTGTGGATCTCTTGTCGTGGTGATGCTTCTGAATCGCTCTGGCATTGTCCACTGCGTCGTGTGCCACCTTACAGGCGTCGTAAATCATGGTCTTCAAGTCAATGACGTATTGGTAGGTAGTCTTGGCCTCCTGGGCACTCTCTCTGCCAGTCCAGGCGTTGGCGAGTAAGTCGATGGGTCCTTTCGGTTGCCTTCCGAAGAGCAGTTGGAATGGGGAAAATCCTGTACTCGCGTTGGGCAGTTCTCTGATGGCGAAGAGTAATGCCGGCAGATACCTGTGCCACAGCCTTGGTTGGGTCGAGATGACCTTCTTCAGCATGGGCTTCAGGGTGCCGTGCAGACGCTCGACGATACCATTGGACTGCGCAAGGTAAGGCGACGAAAATACACCTTTTATGGAGAGTAACTTCCGGAACTCTCGCATCATGTCTGAGGTGAACTGGGATCCATTGTCTGACTGGATTTCATCGGGAATCCCCATCCTGGCAAAAACAGTGCTTCGGCCACTGTAACAGAGTCTATCTTCTTCAGTGGTATTGCTTCCGGAAATCTAGTCGCCACATCGATGACTGTCAGGATGTGCGTGTCCGTGGGAGGAGACAAGGGGCCAACGAGGTCGATAGCTACTCGCTTGAATGGTGTCTCTATCCTTGGCATGTTATCTAAGGGAATATCTCTGGTCTTTCCCTTGGCTTGAGTTCTCTGGCAAATATCACAGGATCTACAATACTCTGCGACAGCTGTAGACATCCCTGGCCAGAAAAATCGTGCTCGGATTCTATCCGTTGTCTTGTGCTTGCTGCAGTGTCCCGAGATTAAAGTGTCATGGGCGGAAAATAGCACTGATTCGACGAGTGGTTCCGGGACTACAATCTGGTGATATGTCTCGGTCGGGGTAACAAAGTCTCTGTAGAGAACGCCGTTCTCTATCACGAAGTGGAAACTATTTTTCCCTTGTCTCTTTAATTCCCCGCTGGAAGCAAACTTGAAGTAGGCATCTAGTTTTGGATCTGCCCCTTGAAGTTTCTTCAACTCATCTTCGTCCACTGAAAGTTTTGTTGCTGGAGCTCTGAGTGGTTTCGTTTCTTTCTTGTCCAGTGTAGACTGCGCTCGAGTAGTTGCAGCAGCTGTGGAAAGCTGTTCTACTCCTGGTGTCACTAGTGTTGGTGTTTCTGGTTCGTCGGCCACCACTTTGCCAAATAATCCTGGTGCAGGATGAATCTCCTCGAGGTTTCCTAGTAGTAGGTTGATCACTGGTGAGTCAGTGACACAACAGCAGATGTTTCCGGTGTATGTACTTGTTTTCACTGGGAGGACTGCTAGTGGGAAGGTTTCCCTGTTTCCTCCGAAGGAGATTGTCGTCTTGCTCTGTCCGGTGTACTGCTCTGGGCGAACCAGCGATCTTCTCACTCCTGCTGTCACTGCACCTGAATCGATCACCACCGTGACTGGGATGCCGTTGACCGTTCCTTTTGAATATTCTAGGTCACCGTCCTGGAAGTCTACGGTTTTGGCTGCCGGTGCACTCCTGTTCCATCCGGCGCAAAGCAGTGTTGGTTTGCCCCTCTGTAAGCCTGACCTACATCCTCTCGCGACGTGGCCTACTATTCCACACCTGTAACATGTGATGTGAGCGTCTTTCTTTGTCTTGTCTATCTCCGCTTGTTGTGAAAAAGCTTGATAGTCCTCTCGATTTGTCTGTCTGGAATGAGAACCGCCTTTGCCACCCCTCTGTTCGTATAACCTCCTCTGTTCTGAGGTGCGCTGAATGCAGCTACGTTGTCACCTTTGCCTGCTAGTATCTTGGATGGATGTGCCACGCGATAATTCTCTGCTAACTCAATAAGTTCCGTCAGCTTCTTTGGGTTCCTCTCGCGTAGGAATACGGCTAGCTCTTTCGCTACACTAGACAGCATCTGTTCCTGGATCACTAGTTCTGCTAGGCTCTCAAATGTGTTTTCCGTTCCGTTCAGCTGTACCCAACGATCAAACGGGTGTCTCAGTCGAGTACCAAATGACAAAAAGGATTCTTCCACTTCAGGTTTCGCAGACCTGAACTTCTGTCTAAAACCTTCTGCGTTACAGTGAAACTTTGTCAATAAACATTCCTTCAAGGTCTTGTACTGTAGTCCTCCCTTTGCATTCAGAGTATGAAACAAATTTAAAGCTTTACCGTCTAGAACTGCGCTAAGAAGGATTCCCCAATCTTTCTTTGGCCAGCTCAACGCTTCTGCATGTGCTTCAAATCTACAAAGGAACGAGTCCATAGAATCTATAGCTTCCTTAAACATGGGTAACCTAGGATAGTTGAGGGTGGGTCTTTTGCTCTCTGTCCCTATGTTCAGGTCGCTCTCGATTCTCGTTTGCTTCGGTACGTGCCCTCGCTTCAATGTCAAACTTCTTTAATTCAAAGTTTCTAATGTCTTCTCTCTCTCTCCTCTCAGCTTCAGCATTTTCAGCTCTTTCTCTTCTATCAGCTTCAACTTCTTTAGCTTTAGTTTCCGCTTCCGCTGCCTTAACTTTAGCTTCAGCTTCAGCTGCCTTAACTCTAGCTTCCTCTGCTTTAACTTTAGCTTCAGCTGCCTTCGCTTTAGCTTCAGCTTCAGCTTTAATCTTTTCCATTTCCCTACTCAAGACTCTCTCATCTATCTCCATGCACTGCAGAATATATTTCTGTTGCGCTTCTCCAGTCATACTTAGTTTGATTGACTGGGCCAAGTATTCCTCAAAGTTGGTATCCTTATAGGCGCTCGCCATGTTCAAAAGTATTTACAAATACTCAAACAAAAAATGAGCTCACAACCGACGTGATCTGAACACGCCTTCAATAACTATCCGCTAGTTAAACTTTCCACAAAATATCTTTGTTCAACTTGGTGATTCTATCACACCATCTCACTGTATCGCAGTGACATATCGACTGTTGTTTCTTGAACAACTCAATCAATATATCAAGTTATTTTAGTGTAATAATTGGTTACAAGTATTCACAAAACATTTGACAAACTGACAAACAAACCTTGAAACAAGACTATTTGAAAAATAAGAATATAAGAAAAGAATTTCTGGAAAAATTAAATTTCAAAAATGTTCTAAACCCAATCTAGTACTGGACACTGGGCTACTGATTGGGATGGGATTACATTTAATTAAAATATTTGACCAAACAGTGTAGACTAAATCAAGGCACACTAACTAAGTCAAAATATCAAGTTTATCCAACCATGTAAAATTTCTAAGTTACATTTTAACTCCAATAGAGTTATATGATGGTAGCAAGGATCAAACAATGATCTAAAGAGCAATAGGGAAGCGCTTTACCTCTTACTACTAAGGCAAGAAAGTTGGGAAAAAGGAAAAAGAAAATTAAGGAAGTGATTCAAAGTTCTTCAATAACAGTAAACTTTTACTTTACTGTTAGGTGATACTACTGGCGAAGTGCTACTGACAACTGATGTATCCGGGAACGCAAAGACGTTTCCTTAAGCCGATAGGAAAATTGAAAGAAAAAAAAATAATAATAATAAAAAAAAAATTATGAACCCAAAATTAAAAAAAAAAAAAAATTGATGATCAAAATAAATTAAACAATTTAAATTATTTGGAAAAAAAAATGAAAAATTATTCTGTAATTCCAAAAAACTATTCCAGATTTACACCATTGAGGAACAATTCAGAGGGAAAATTTTTACAACATCACATAATATAAATACAATATAAAATTTCCACAAAAGCGGAAGTAAATAAAACCTCCAACACACAGGAAATACTAGTCTGCTTGACTCGGGTTTTAGCCCAAAATAATACAAAAGTAAAAAGCAAACTTAGTCAAAACAATTTATAAACAATCAAGTTTGAACAAGGTTACATATAAACACAACAACAACTATCTGCCCCCCAAATTCTTATAATAATATCTTACTACAACAGTGTCGGGAACAGAAAGGTTCTAAAGACGGCTTAGTGCCGCTGATGGGGTCTATGTCGACCAAAAGAGTGGGATTCCCTGTAGGTGGAGTTCCTGGAGGGGGATTCCCTGTATACAGGGAATACCACAGGATTTAGTTCCTGTAGCGTGTCGCTGATATCGCTGAAAGTCACGTGATGCTTAGCGACATCGGTAGAATTTGATGTTTTTCAATCTTTTTTGATATTTCTTAGAAATTCGAGTATGGTTTGCAAGTTTTATTGAAAAACTCCACCCTGTGGGATTCCCTGTATACAGGGAATCCCCCTCCAGGAACTCCACCTACAGGGAATCCCACTCTTTTGGTCGACATAGACCCCATCAGCCTTAGTGCCCGTGTAAGGAGGAACGGTAGCAAAGAGGTTAAAGATAAAGAGGCTTATTCACACTCAGACAAGTTCTTCCTTAAATGTTATTCTACTTAGTTGCACTATGCTATGACATTCAAATCGTACTCATTTACTCGCTTTAGATTCCCAGGAAGAAAAAGATCACTAAGTCCGCGTGCGTCACGAAATACACGTACAAGTTATAGACGCACCCCTTAACGCTGGAGAAGGGTACACTCAAGACGATTACAGTACATTCACAAGTTATCTCGATCTTTCAAAATGAATTACTGTCTCTGTACCTAGTTGCACCTATTTTCTTGTCAAAAAATCAACAACAACAAAAAAAATATAAAAAAACCCAGAAAACTTTACATTTATCAACAATTTGTTTCTTCGATAAACACTATGAAATGTAAACTAGAACAATAGGTAAATCAAAACAACAACAGCAAAATTTCAACCCGTCCCAATATGGAACACAGGAGAGGTAGAAAAACAGAAAAAAAAAATTCTATCTACTTATGATCTAAAAATAACTTACACAATACATACGTATATGACGATGGACAAAGGCAAAATTGGTAAAGTTATTAAGTCTAACTCAGTTTGAGTTAGGAGCTCGTTAATGACTCCTTCAAAAGAAGGTTAGCGTTTACGGCCTTATGAAAGGCACAAACTTGGGGTCACCATTGTGAATGAATGCAAATGCGCTAGTACGCTATCATACAGAAACAAACACAACTCCAAATGTAGGTTCCCTCCACTATATTATACAGCTATGACAGCATACACACAAATACACACAATCATGAACATAAAGGTCAGGTACTCAAAAATCCAGTACTCACAGTTTTGGTAGGCAAAAACACTCGAGATGACAATCTCGTACACAATTGCAATGACAAAACTCTATCCTTCACTGAGGTATAAAACTACAAAAACAGTCCGTGGACTCACAGGCACACGATATCTAGTTTACAGGTATCTACTCACGGCTCGTGTGTAGTCAACAAAAACCAGTTATAGTTTCTACTACGGCAGACTTAAAACACCGTCTGCTCTGTCTACTAAATATTCCGTATCTCTTAAGTAATTAAGATATTGTAGACATATTTTAATTCTGGTCATATGCAGAATTACACAGCTTCTATTGCTGTTCACTAGGAAATGTATTTTACTACTAATTCCTGCTACTGGTGACCTCGGTCTACTCAGTTTCCACCGCCCTGTGACCACTATGGTCCAACTCTACGGACAAACATAACCGTGCACTAGCTTCTAGAAATCCCGTCGAATCTCAGCTATGCGAGTCTAAAGGCGTAATATTCCGGCGGCTCCTCAGATCCTTCATTCTGTCATCTGGCCGCTATTTTCCTTTATGACCGGTTACACGACGCACTGCACAACATAAATAGCGGACATCTTGTCTTAGATATATCTGTCTGCTATGTTTAAAGTTACAGTGTTAGTCGATTCGACTTATGCGATAAACATTAACGGTATTCAAATGCTTATTCCATTTACCTGTTAAGTGCTCTACTCGGGCTTCCTTTCTCCCGGTCGATTCCCGTGACAACCTCTCCCTGTCGCTGGACAGTGGTTAAGTGTAACGATATCTTCCTTGCGATTTACAAAGTCAACTCGGTCAGTGAGCTCAATTTACAATCCGTGAAACCACACTTCACTACGTCACTCTTTTATCTCTGGTTAGCGCTCTAAAAGCGTGGAGGATATCACTATCAAACTTTGCCTGTTAGTGTTATTCGTGATTTCCTTCACAACTTCCCCGTGAAGTTTGGTCGAAAAAATACTGTTTATTTACATCACTTAAAGTTCCTCGTCAGATCCCTCTTCGAGGTCCACTGTCTGATTGGAGTTCAAACAACTCTCGCCTCTGCACGCGCAAACTGCAGTTCTACAGTCTTTTTTGCACATTGGATGAAACGAAGCAGATCATCTTGGGCAGCAGCTCTGTCACAGGGAATTGATGTTCTTTCCATCCCCATTGCCGTGGGTATCTTGGTGGACGACATTCGTTGAACGCCCACTCCTGGACTTGGAAGTATGTCCTGAAGCAGTGTAACTTTGCAGCCCACAACGTTGGTGGTAAGACTTTTAGCTGAGCACATTTGGTTGCACTTGAGATTTTCTTCATGTACTTTACGTATCTCAGTTCGTTCAGCCTATCACTCATCCTGCCACCATACAGTGCCACAACTACCTTTTCGCCTGCTTCGGAAACGGCACATTGTGCACTTTCTTCGCACATGAAAATATCTGCCAGTTTTCTACAGCTCGAAGCACTTTACAATGTCGAAGGGGAGGAGGGATATATATATACAAATTAGTACACTTTGCAGTATAATGTCACATTAAAAACATGGACACATATGAATCAATAAGCGAAAATACACATATACAGGGTGGGCCATAAAAAGTGTCCACATTTAATTTGTTAATATTAAAAGTGATATTTTCTTTTCTGTTTCAGATAGAATTTGAGACAAGCATCTTAGAATTCTTTTAAAGCCTGAATGGATCGCATTCCAGTACAGGAAAGGACCAAAATCGTTGAACTTTACTTTGCTACCAATTCTGTGGTTCTCGCCCAGCGCGCTTTTCGGAGAGAGTTCCCTGGCACACACTGTCCATGTGCGAGAACTGTGAAGCGCCTCGTGGATAAATTCAGAAAATGGTCGACCACTATGTCCTTTATTGTTATCTGCGAGACTACCAGTGTTCCTGAATTTATCCACGAGGCGCTTCACAGTTCTCTCACATGGACAGTGTGTGCCAGGGAACTCTCTCCGAAAAGCGCGCTGGGCGAGAACCACAGAATTGGTAGCAAAGTAAAGTTCAACGATTTTGGTCCTTTCCTGTACTGGAATGCGATCCATTCAGGCTTTAAAAGAATTCTAAGATGCTTGTCTCAAATTCTATCTGAAACAGAAAAGAAAATATCACTTTACAGGAAAAATATTAACAAATTAAATGTGGACACTTTTTATGGCCCACCCTGTATATATCAAAAGTACTAAAAACAATCAAATGTGCGCAGCTGCATACATCACCAAAAAAAAAAAAAAAATCAGATTGTCACGCACACAGCACGCACACACGCGCTGCTCAAGTATACCGGAAATTGATCTTTGAGATAAAACTAAAAGATCTATAGTGTTGCTCTGTAAAATAAAGAGCATGTTGCTGACATTTTGTCAAAGGAAACTAATAATCGATAGGAAAGAGAGACAGACAGACAAACAGAAACAGAGAGGAAAAAGAGACAGACACAGAGAGCTAGACAGACAGACATACAGGCAGACAAGTCGGAGAGAGAGAGAGAGAGAGAGAGAGAGAGAACCTGTAAAAATGGATACCAATCTGTCCAATGTTGGGGATAAGGTCAACCTTTTTTCAAGGAACTTTTCTTGGCCTCTTTGTCCCTGGCGTCACAACGGCGATAATACCCATGCCATGAAATGTATTCCAGCCATCTAAAGTGGCTGAGTTATGATCAACATTGTCTGCAACAAATTGCAGAGTCTGACTGGGGACAATGTTCGGAAGTTGAACACCTTCGGAAACTGCAGTATTTTGTTGGAATCTTTGCACCTCTGAGTAGGATTCATGAGCAAAACCCCACTTTATGTAAGGTGTCAATAAGGTATCGTGAACCAAAAGATTTGTGCATCTGCACACCTAATCCAAACTGCAAAGGTGCGATGCATGTAGTTGGTCTTGTTGCTTAAATGATGCTCTGCCCAACAGAAGCTACTTTCAAGGGACTATGCTTCTCTCCCTCCTCTGAATCGGTTTGCATTATGTTTTTCATCACCTGCACCAGTTCACGAATGGTAAGCTGTTCATAGTCCCTGTCTTGACAGTATTTGACTACCTCCTCGAAGGCAGACACGTGTGCCTTGTTCTCCGGTCGGCCTACACGTAATTTTTTCTTTGCAGGCTCGTGTAGATGAACGAAAATCCCAGGAATCTGCAAGCCTTGTCTGAAATTTGTTGCACATGCAGCATGATATCTTACGTCTTTCGAAAAGCAGTCTTGCAAGAAATCTAGCTTTGTCTGCACTTGTCTTGACCAACTGTCATCTCTTCTTTTGCAACTCTGCATCACTGTTTTGAAATTTGTTCTTTGTACTAACTTTCACAAGATTCATCCCAGCAGATTTTTTCTTCTTCGAGAGATTCTCACCTTTTCCACAGAAGAGACAGTGGGATTTAGAGTCATAAAGGGCTTCCTCGCATCGAAGTCGCTTCTTCAGGCTTTTGGTCGGAGATTCCTTCTCGGATGTCTTCTTTAAGCTAGTTTCAATTCTTTTCGGATCAATGTACTCACGACGACAGTCTTTGTGAACATAATCTCCAACATCCGCATGCATGCTTTCTTCACCTCTTCTTTGACTTGCGATGTTGATTCCGGCACAACCTTTTGCCGTAAGTTTAACTAGTTCATTGCAGGACTTGATTTGGCAAATGATGCATTTTCCCTCGTCATTCTGTAAAGGTATCATAATAATGGCTTAGCTAAAGAAATCTAATGCATATTACAGGGATGTCGTTAGGCATCGGACATCGGACCACAGGCGGAAGGTATCGTCCACTGGACTACTACTATCACAGAAAGACTACAAGGTCTGTCACTCACCTTCGAGTCTTCTGTGTTCTTGGAGTCGCTTCCTGGGGAAAAATATTGTTCAAGACGGTTTGCCTCTTCCTACAGTCTGTGTATGGTCAAATAAATACAGTTGAATGATTGTTTGAACTATTATGTGCCTTTAGTTTTCAGCTTCCGTCCACTGCAGGTTGTCAGTTTCAATTTGGACGAATCTTCGTTTGCGAGCCGCTAATCAACTTAGGGACAAATCATGTATCCGCACCGAATATGCATACCAGCGCTCATTGGTTAATAACAGGATATTCGATGATTATTTTCCCGTGGGTAGCTTCCCTTTGCTGCACAATATTTACATATGTTTTAGACCAATGAGCGCTGGTATGCATATTCGGTGCGGATACATGATTTGTCCCCAAGTGGATTAGCGGCTCGCAAACAAAGATTCGTCCAAATTATGGTTAAAAACAACCTGCAGCGGACGGAAGCTGAAAACTAAAGGCACATATTAGTTCAAACAATCATTCAACTGTATTTATTTGACCTTACACAGACTGTAGGAAGAGGCAAACCGTCTTGAACAATATTTTTTCCCAGGAAGCGACTCCAAGAACACAGAAGACTCGAAGGTGAGTGACAGACCTTGTAGTCTTTCTGTGATAGTAGTAGTCCAGTGGACGATACCTTCCGCCTGTGATCGGACATAGACCGATTAAAAGGCTCAAATGTCCGATTCACTTAGCCGCATGGCGGTCAGATGTCCTATCGTTTTTAACTTGACTGAGCGCGGTCATTGTCCGATAAGAACTCCATTCCTTCGGACAGCGCGTTATTTGATAATTTTCCTTTCATGATAATAATCTTCAAAAAGTTACCAAGCGCTCTCGCGTACAGGTGCACTGAAGTTGTGCAGTGCAGATCTTGCGTTTTCCGAACCGTTTGCGATATGAGCCGTTTGCGTACATCCGTCTACAGCACTAAAGTTAGGAGTACGGGAGACAACTCCAGCTGACCAAGGCTCGCGTATGCTTTAATTTGCTTTGGGTTAGAGTTGAAGCGCACGGCACTGATTTATGCCACCGAAAAAAGCTGAAGCCTGCCAAACAAACAAAAAAGCTGAACACGTTTGGCGTTTCAACGGCATCGTGTGCTACAGTAGGGCCAAGAAGAACATGGGAAAACAGGGCTAGCAAAAGCATAATTCCGGAAAATGACAGCACCAATGACAGTGTCGCCGCTGAAACCTCCACAATCACGGAAAGTAAAGTTTCGTCACTTGAAGATGTACGTGTCGGTACAACAGGACATTCGCACAGACGTTCTTTTAATAAAAAACGCTCGCGCTGGACCCGAGTACTCTTCAGACATTCACACACACACACACACACACACACACACACACACACACGCTCTCTCCCTCACTCCCTCCCTCTCTCTCTTTCTTTCTTACACACACACACACACACACACACACACACACACACACGAGTACAGACTCATGCACGCACACACACACACACACACACACACACACAACACACACACACACACACACAAACACACACACACACACACACACAAACAGTAGGCTAACACTAACACATGTGCACAAAATGAACACACACACACACACCGCGCGAGAGAAAAAGACTACAGGGAGGCATTGACGTCAAAGACTTTCGACCGTGACGTAATTACGTCACTATTCTTGGTTTACGGTACCAATCGGCGGCTTTGCTACGAGTATGCCATAGTCTTGGTTGGCCGAGACCTTGCACCGTTCTATCAGACTGCCTGGCTGGCTGTTGCACCGCGAATTCCTCCCACCGCCAAGTCGTTTTTGGCTCACGTAAGTGTAGCCTATGCGATCGTAACTTTGTCTGTCTGTGCGTGTGTGTGTGTGTGCGTGTGTGCGTGTGTATGTCTGTGGTAGAAACTTTAACATTTCGTCATTTGAAGACGTCACATTATGGCGTAAGAGGGTTAGACGTCACGCGAAGGAATTACTGAAAGTCTCGGTCATTTTGGCTCATTATTTTGAGCGGGCCGAGACTAGTTGGAAGGCACTATGGCGGAAAAGAGAGTTATCTTTTCATGTCTTGGCGTAAATCTTATTAGTCAGAAAGCGCATGCACGTAGTCTCGACCAGCGCGTGGTGTGCTTCTTTCTGAGTACTTTACGTCACAAATTGTACTTTACGTACTTGATGATGACGTAAGTTAATTGTATGTGTTCTATTTCGTTGACTGAGCACGGCCGGGACCAGTTGGCGTGAGCGCTGGGATTTCGAGTTTCATTCGACATGTCAATGCATCGCAGTATGAAATAATACAGGTGGGAGGTTAGTCGATATCGACCACGATAAGTGCATGCTTCACTATGGTATTGAGTCTGATTTCGTCGTCCATCTTGAATCAAAAAGCACTCTTCTTACAAAAAAAACACAAACTTCGTTGCGAGCTACGGCGAAGCTTCGCATGTCAAAACTTGAGAAGCGATGTTGGGGTCAAAGTACCACGCCGTAGCTGCGGGTTTTTGGTATTAAGACTTTGCGAAGCTTCGTGTAGTCGACTACGGGCTCAATTAAGGTGTTACGAGTGTATTCAAGTTGCGGTTCTTGCTAATGTTTATACTCACTGAGTTACTTGCCTTGATTGCGACGGCGTATACGCACGGTCCAGTGTGCGTTCGACAGGGGGTGCCCAATATGCACTGTTAGAACTAAGATACTTCTTGATTTCAGTAAATAGTTTCATCAGAGACTATAGAATATACTCTATAGTCTCTGGTTTCATTACATGTCAACTAGTTTGTTTTTAAATGATTCTTTAGAGATCGCCAAATGGTATTGTGTGAATAACATCATTCGGTCGATTGTACGCACGGCGCCGTGCTTCTAGTAGCTCTCAGTCCATTCCTTCTTTCCGGTGTGGAAACAGACGTGTTTCTGGCGAAAGAATCGGCGTTTTCAACTCGCCATATCTTCATATTCATTTAGACTAGAACAATGAAAGTATGGCTTTTTTGTAAAAAATATCCCGAGCCTTGCGACTCTGGTAGTCATTTTGTTACGCGAAGCGGCCTTTGGCAGGTACGACAGTTTTAGTCATCCAAGTAAACGCACGTGGACGAGTTTTTCAATCGAATCAATGGCGTTTTGAAGTCTGTGAATGTTGTGATTACAAATCATTTCGGGGCACCCCTCAGTCTATACGTCCAGACAAAAAAAATTGCATGGAACGAAAGTTGAGAGGCTGGACTGTAAGTTGTTGTTTTGACTTCTACAAATCTCGCAGGTCTTTTATGCAAAACAGACTCAAAATTGCATTTTTCACGCAAGTGTAGATGACGAGACTATCGAAGGAATAGAATACACTTACCCAAAGATATAATACACAGATACTGTCTATGACTTACCCTAGCCCATATGTTAGAATAAAGAACATGCTTTGCTCTTTTGAATGATGTAAGATTTGGCACTGTACTCAGGATTTTAGACCTGCCCCCGAAGTGATTTTTTCCATAAACCCGTCAAAAAGGTCCCTCTGTTTTGGCCGTAAAAAGCGCCCAAATGCAGTCAATTTATAACCTGTGTCGTGTGTTCGAAGGAGTACATCTCAGCGATGCCATTGCCTTGCAACCTCAAAGAAATATATTTTAATAATCCGCTAAATGAACGATGTTTTAGTGTGAAATAAAAGCCGGAGATTTGCTTCGTTTCTTTGCTGCGACACAAAACCAAAACCAACTATAGTCTAGATCTGCGGTGACATTACAGGGCCGGACCCAGGGGGGGGTTCCAGGGGTTCCGGAACCCCACCCCTGGAAAAAGCATGTACCTTGCTTTGACTTTTACTAGTTTTAGCACCAAAACAATGCTGCTCTTAACCCTCAAAACAAGGCCCAGAATGCACCAGATTGCACAGATTTTAACCGTTTTTCAAACATTTTCCGGGGGAGCCGCGCTTGTGGCTTCGCCACTTTGCTGATTTGCCCCCCAAAAAAAGGAGGAACCCCCCCCCTTACAACTCATTTGGTCCAGCCCTGCATTATGACGGTTCGTTTTCGACATTGCAGTGAAGTTGCGCGGATCTTCGACGATTCCCGTTCGGTTTAATGTGGATGGAGCTTTGATTGAATGTAACTGCTTTGAAAAGTTACAACATGAGTTCTTGGGATCGATGTTTTTCGGTAAACTTCTTCGTATCCTTGACTTTACTTTTGACTTGAATAGATCCAGATCGGCTGGGGCTGTTGATCGCCTACACAGATCTATATGAAGTTGACTCGACACGGCAAACCGCCGAATCCGTGCCCTCTCGTCGGTCCTACCCCCAAATCCCTTACCAGCCTCAGACCCCATCTCACCGTGGCCGATCTAACCTCACTGGCGCACAATGTGTGATTATCCCTTCCTCATGTGTGTGTGTGTGTGTGTGTGTGTGTGTGTGTGTGTTGTTTGTTGTGTGAGTGCGTTGCCGGGTCAGGTCGTCATTAATGAAGATTCGCGCCAGCTGGCCCTGACACAGCCTCTGCCGCCGAACGGGGACGTGAAGGGGAGAATCCAAGGCTCGTTGCGGTCTTCTTCTTTAACAGCATGCGTGCTGCCATCAGCGATCTCTTATGACGATAAGACGTAAACTTGACCAGGATCGCTCGCTCTTGCTGGTCGGTCCTACCGACCCGATGGGACCGGTCGATCATCACGGATGCCCTTTGATCAGTCTCGGTCTCGGACACTTCGCGACCTCGATTAACACTCTTGAATTCAAAATTCACCCCCCTTACAAATTAACTGATCCATCCGTGTGTGTGTGTGTGTGTGTGTGTGTGTGTGTGTGTGTGTGTGTGTGGGTGTGTGTGTGTGGGTGGGTGTGCGTGTGTGTGTGTGTTGTGTGTGTGTGTGTGTGTCTCCGTGTGTGTTGTGTGTGTGTGTCTTGTGTGTGTATGTGTCTGTGTGTAAATAACTATTATATCAGAAATGCATGTCCTAACTCTGTTTACTAAGTCACTCCATTTCACACACACACAGCACTCAAACTAGGCACAAAGACTTAAACAAGTTATTGCCCTTTGCCCTCGTATCTATATTTAAGTCATTCACACAAAATACATGTATGGTAATTCACACACAATCAACAATCACTTAAATTCACTGAAATATAATAATAAGTTGAGTAGTTACGTGGAGGAATATCTGTCCCTCGATGACGTCGTTTCAATGTTTATATTTGTGGATTCTTATCTCACTCGTCTTTGTGCCTAGTTTGAGTGCTGAGTGTGTGTGAAATGGAGTGACTTAGTAAACAGAGTTAGGACATGCATTTCTGATAGAATAGTTATTTACACACAGACACTTCCAGAAAAAAAACCTTCGTAACGACTGCGTGCGTGCGTGCATGCGTCTGTGTGTGTGTCTGTATCTGCCTCTGTCTGTGTGTGCGTGTGTTTGTGTGTCTGTGTGTGTGCGTGTGTCTGCGTGTGTGTGTGTGGTGTGCGATTCAGAGAAATTTACTGAACAGATCTTCATGAAACTTTGCACACAAATGTTCGGATTCAAACCTATGGATCAAAAGTCCAGTGCTCTACAACATGACCTACTGGGCTCCAAAATGAATTTGTACATCATTTTTGTCAGTCAAGATGTGGGGGTGGGGGTGATGCGGGGATATTTGTGGAGTAAGCAATAAGGAAACACCTTATGGTTTTCTTAGGTATTGTAACGGTGTATAGTGAAGTTAGCTGTGTTCAAATTTGGATATGATCTGTCGAGCACTAAGGACACTAATTGTTTGTAGTGCGATTCAGGCAAAACTACGGGACAGATGTTTATGTAACCTTGCAAACAAGTTTTCTGACCCCCACCCCTTCACCCGCATTCAAACACTTGGGTCAGTGCTCTTCCAACTGACCTGCTAGGCTCACAAATGATTTGTATCTTCACCTTTTTTCAGCCAAGATATGGGGTGGGGCGGGAAACATTTTTGAGTAAGAAAAAAGGAAACGCTTTTAAAAAAATTGTTTTAAAGGTATTGTGAACAGTGAACTTATCTGTATTCAAATGTGGTTATAATTTGTGATGACATTTTGTGTTATAACGTTTTTACCACTAAATTAAAACAGTCTGGTTTTATTCGCGTTTTCGATGTACACTCTTGATTTATAAATACTGACACTCATCTTACAGACTGTTTGATCCACCCTGGTGTGTGTGTGTGTGTGTGTGTGTGTGTGTGTGTGTGTATTTGTGATTAGTGGGGTGGGCGGGTGGTGGAGGGGGTGGTATTGGATCGGGGGGGGGGGGGGGGGGGGGGGTGGAGGGGTTGGCAGGGGGTATCGGTGCACTAAAGGCACCAAGTGTTTGGGTGTTTGTGTTTGTATTGCGATTCAGAGAAAACTACTATACAGATTTTTATGAAACTCTGCACACTTCTCCCTACCACCTGACCTACTGGGCTCCGAAATGAATGTTTTCATCAATTTTTGCCAGTCAAGATATGGGGGTGGGGGTTGTGCGGGGATAATTGTGGAGTAAGCAATAAGGAAACACTGTGTTCAAATTTGTTTATGATCTGTCGAGCCAATTTTGTGTTACAACGTTTTTGAGTGATAATTGTTGTGTACGCTCTCGCCAATCCTGGATAATTTTCGGCATGCACATTGATAAGTACCGTATTATAATAAAGTGATACTCTCCATTCTTTTAACTACACAAAGTAATGTTTTATTGATCTTTTCTAAAGATAAAAATGTCAGTTACGATGACGTTACGAATTACAGTGTTTTCTGTAAGGTCATATGTGTCCACCCGGTACCCCCCAAAACTGACAAAACTCTTTTTAAAAAAATGAATAAGAAAACAACGTTTTTTGTCTGTCTGCAGTTGTGGACATATAGCTTAGAGAAACATGTGCTCAAAATGTGTAATGGATTTCACGTGCGATTTTTTTTTCTTGGGTTGAGGAGAGGGAGTGGGGTGGGTTGTATGCCCCTTGATCAGTCTCGGGCGCTCTGCGACCTCGATTTACACTCTTGAATTCTAAAAACACCCCCCTTACAAACTCACTGATCTACCCTGGTGTATATATATATATATATGTGTGTGTGTGTGTGTGGTGTGCGATTCATAGAAATTTACTGGACAGATCTTCAGGAAACTTTGCACACAAATGTTCCGACCCCCAACCCTTCACCCTGATTCAAACTCATGTATCACAAGTCCAGCGCTCTACCAACTGACCTACAGCGCTCCCAAATTATTTCTTTTTATCATTTTTGTAAGTCAAGATAATGGGGGTGGGGTTGGTACGGGAATAATTGTGAAGCAGACAATAAGGCAACAACTTATTTTGTTTACAGGTATTGTATATGTATACAGTGAACTTAGCTGTGTTCAAGTTTAGTTATGTTTCTGTCGAGCGAATTTTTTTTAAATACGTTTTTACTACTAAAGGAGTGATAATTTTATGTGTACGCCCTCGAGAAACCTCGATCATTTTCTGAAAATGCACGTTGATAAGTACCGTTTTATGATAAAGTTATACTCTCCATTCATTTATATACACAAACTAATGTTTCATTTATTATTTGTAGAGCTAAATATGTCAGTTGGGATCATGTTAAGAATCGCAGTGTTTTTCGCAAAATCGTACTTGACAACCCCCAGTAAAAAAAATTCTAAAAAAAAAGTTAATACGTCGACCACCTCTTTTCTTTGTGCAGATGTGTCCATATTGCTTGGAGGAACCTGTGCACAAAATGTGTAATGTTTCTTTCACGCGAATTTTTTTTAAATACGTTTTTACTACTTAAGGAGTGATAATTTTATGTGAACGCCTTCGAGAAACCTCGATCATTTTCTGAAAATGCACGTTGATAAGTACCGTTTTATGATAAAGTTATACTCTCCATTCATTTATATACACAAACTAATGTTTCATTTATTATTTGTAGAGCTAAATATATCGGTTGGGATCATGTTAAGAATCGCAGTGTTTTTCGCAAAATCGTACTTGACAACCCCCAGTAAAAAAATTCTAAAAAAAAAGTTAATACGTCGACCATCTCTTTTCTTTGTACAGATGTGTCCATATTGCTTGGAGGAACCTGTGCACAAAATGTGTAATGTTTCTTTCACGCGAATTTTTTTTAAATACGTTTTTACTACTAAAGGAGTGATAATTTTATGTGAACGCCCTCGAGAAACCGCGATCATTTTCTGAAAATGCACGTTGATAAGTACCGTTTTATGATAAAGTTATACTCTCCATTCATTTATATACACAAACTAATGTTTCATTTATTATTTGTAGAGCTAAATATATCGGTTGGGATCATGTTAAGAATCGCAGTGTTTTTCGCAAAATCGTACTTGACAACCCCCAGTAAAAAAATTCTAAAAAAAAAGTTAATACGTCGACCACCTTTTTTCTTTGCACAGATGTGTCCATATTGCTTAGAGGAACCTGTGCACAAAATGTGTAATGTTTCTTTCACGCGATTTGAACACACAAGTAACCCCTTAAGGACAGGCTTAAGTAGGCTAGATCTAGATATAGTGTCTCGCTTTCTTGCACAGTGTCACCTATGCTTACTGTGTGTGTGTGTGTGTGTATGTGTGACGGAGTGATTGAGTTTGTGTTACTGTTTGTCGATTTCTTACATGAGCCTTGAAGGCTTCGCCTCTTGTTTTGTGGTTTATTTCGCATTTAGGTCCCAGGTAACATTATGAAGTTTTAATACGATCAATCGGACCTATTATCAAGTTAGTGTATCAACTTTTGAACGAGCTGCGCCCAGTAGTTTCCCAGCAATAAGCTGTTAAGTCGAGACACACACACAGACAGACAATTAAAGTCTGCTGGACCCTTGTACTAGCGTACTCGGGGATAAGGTTAACTATTCATGGCTGACCCTGTTTAGTACTAGTTGGTTAGAATTTTACAGCATAGAGACCATCTATATAGGTAAACTGTTTTGTCGAATAATATTGACATATTCGGAATATGTCAAGAAAAAGCTCTGTCAGGAAATCATGCAGTTTGTGTGCCAATCAAAGTAAGAGTGCTGAAGTAAAAGTAATAAAACAATATACGCACACAATGTTGGTGCATATATTGATATGTGTGTGTGTGATCATGATTTTGTGTTTTACACACAATTATAATGTCCTATTAAAATGTCTGAAAGCAGTCAAATGTCCTATTGATGCCGAAGAGCTCAGGACATTTGTCCTATAGGTATGAATTTGTGGCAACATCCCTGCATAATATTAAACAGACTGACCTCTTTAGTGATATTTTTCACCCCCAAAGCATTAGTTTTGAAGTAGAAGTGGCTCAGTTTTACACACACCCGCTACTGACACGTATACGCATGCACGCGTATATATACGCACGGACGCATACGCAGTCAGCATGTAAGTACGCAAATGCACGCATGCAATTAGATGCATACACACGCATGCATACAGTCGCACATATGCGCACGCACGCATAAGCGCATATGTTCACAGGCGCTACTAAAAACAAAGCAAATTTGAACATCAAACAGAAACATTTCAGTCATATTCTAGTCATAAGTCGGCTTGCCATATTTTTCGTACACGGCGGAGACTAAAACCCTACTTCACCACAGGCACTCGTCACGAGGTGGGCGGGGCCTATGTCTTGGATGTCACTTGTGATGGACGGTCGTCTTTACACCCCTGGTATAGGGGTGTGTATAGGTTTCGCTCGATGTGTTTGTTTGTTTGTTTGGGTGTGTGTTTGTGTTCGCATATAGATCTCAAGAATGAACGGACCGATCGTCACCAAACTTGGTGAACAGGTTCTATACATTCCTGAGACGGTCCTTACAAAAATTGGGACCAGTCAAACACACGGTTAGGGAGTTATTGGTGGATTAAGATTCTACAAGGACTTATAGCGGGACATATTAATGGTCAAAGGGAAATAACCTTCTCAGTTGGTGGCAGTGAGAAGGGTTATTTTCCTTTGACCAACGGGGGTGTTTTTCCTACCTCGGAGGAATTTCTTGTTTCTTATGGTTTATACAAGGTACATACTAGTAATACCCGTGCTCCGCACGAGATTTTTTCTTCTTCATTAATTCTTTCTTTTCTTTCTTTATTTGGTGTTTAACGTCGTTTTCAACCACGAAGGTTATATCGCGACGGGGAAAGGGGGGGAGATGGGATAGAGCCACTTGTTAATTGTTTCTTGTTCACAAAAGCATTAATCAAAAAATTGCCCCAGGGGCTTGCAACGTAGTACAATATATGACCTTACTGGGAGAATGCAAGTTTCCAGTACAAAGGACTTAACATTTCTTACATACTGCTTGACTAAAATCTTTACAAACATTGACTATATTCTATTCTTCATTAATTACAGAGTTAATTATGAATAAGCAACAACAAAAACGTGTTCAATGTGCAGTGGCACGCGCGTACAGAACAAAATGCCATACATTTATTGGGAGAGATAAAAAAAAAAAAAGGGCACAGTGGTGGATCGCCCATGACTTGTGCAGTGACAACAGTAACATATTAAATTTAGAAGTAATTGCGACAAAGTTACCCCAAAAAAGCGCTAGCACACACAGAACAACAAAATGTGATAAAACATCAAACCTAAGAAAAGCGCTGCGTTCAATGTGCAATGAACTGCAAACCATTTACACAGCAGCAAACATGTGACGCTTTCTGAAATTTCGGTCAATGTAGCGATATTTTCTTTTTACCAGACTCGGCGCTTGAATACACTTTCTTTGTTTTCTTGCGTAGCTGCTCGCCATTAGTAATGCAAGAATCTACAGCTTGGTGAAGGCAGACAGTTACGAAGGAAAGGCTAAATGCGGCAAAACAAAAAAAAGTGGCTACATTGACCGAAATCTCAGAAAAAATATGACACATGGGAGTGAAACAAACACATAAACACAGCATTAAATGAGCAAATGGTGTGCACAGTTCAAAAAAAAGTTTTACACATCAGCAAATAGGAATGAAAAAGTAACCCAGTGGTAAATATACAGTGGGTTCTGTGAACAATAACAAATCATATAATTGGGAAAGAATAAAACAGCGTTAAATTGTGCCCTTTTCTGAGATTTCAGTCAATGTGGACAGTCTGAGAATAGACTTGACCCACAAGTCAGCAGCGAATGTGATAAACGGGTTATCTCCCCTGAAAAGCGAAGCAAGCTTCGAAGATGGCGACGATGGAAAAGAGAAGAACAGTACTGTGAGCGAACTGCAAAAGGTGTGTGTGGGTGTGTGTGTGTGATGTGTGTCAGTGTGTGTGTATATGCGCGTGCTGTGTGTGATGTGTGTCAGTGTGTGTGTATGCACGTGCTGTGTGTGTGTGTGGCTGTGCTTGCGTGAGCTTGTGTGTGTGTGTGTGTGTGAGAGAGAGAGCGATAGTGAGAGTAGGGTATGGTTGTTGGTGAAAGTTGAGTTGGACGCTGGGGTTGGGCGGGTGTGTGTGTCAGAGAGGGTTGTGTGTGTGTGTGTGGGGGGGGGGGGGTGGACTGCGTGTGTGTGTTTATTTGTGTGTGTGAGGGTTGTGTGTGTGTGTCTGGGGGGGGGGGGGGTTGACTGCGTGTGTGGGTTTATTTGTGTGTGTGAGGGTTGTGTGTGTGTGTGTGTGTGTGGGACTGCGTGTGTGTGTTTTTGAGTACACGAACACAAGCTCAATACAGCCGGCAACAAGTTCGCCGGTCGGGGCAGTGAAATACTATTTCAAATAGATCTATTTCACTAAGAATGTCAATGGATATAGGGCAACATACTTGTTTTTTAAATCAGTGATTGATTAGATCGTCATATTTTTGTGACACTGAGACCAAACCATAAAAAAATTAGCAATAGGCCTTGAATCAAAGTCGTGCGAGATCTGACCTTGCTGCAAATGTACGTGTACGACTTGATTGTGTTGACGTTCAACTGGTAAGCTGGGCGATTGCAGGCTTTTATCCAGCGAAGGCAGCGATCTAGATGGTACAGATGCTTTCCCGGTTTCACAAATGGGATGAATTTCACGCCAACACAGCGTTCAGGATACCTATCATCCGTTTTACATTGTCCCCAAGCACAGCGCTTGTTAGCAGCATTTGTGTGTGTTTGCTTCCTAAAACAAGGGAAGTAACTCCCAGAGTCTCGATATGTGGATATGGTTAATTCAGTCAATGTGACAAAATCATTTTGTCACGCTTCAACCAAGATGATGAATGCTAGTTAAAATGTGTAAAACAATATATAACACCAATCATATAATTGGGAAAGAAATCTCGTCGCAGCACCCCGACAGCTCGAGTCACCCACAATGAAACGTTTGTACTATTGACTGGACTTAAACAAATTAAGCTGGGGATCCGGAGCAAGTGGCAACGTTCGCTTTGGCAGTTTGGGTCTGACTAAAGACTGCGCGACCGCACGCGATCGCACGCGACCTTGCACTACCTTGCGGGGCCTCAAATTAAAGCATGTACGTGTAATATTTTTTTATATCCCATGACCTCCCTTCTTTGTCTCTGTTACTTCAGTATGGGTATATATGTTGTATTTTTATAGCTCAATAAATACATCATGGACTCCAAAAAATATATACTGTTCAAAAAAAGAAACGCATAGTTGCTACTTGCCAAATTTGTTTTATTTTTCGAAAAAATTAACAGAAAATCCAATATTTAGATTATTTGTTTGAAATTTGGTATGGACACAGTTGAATGCACACACAATTCATTTGCATCTTCAAATCAATCAGTCAATCAATACGATTGGGTGCCGAGGCTGTCAAGTCAGTAGGGGGTGTGACTGCCTTGAGCAGCAACAACTGCCCGGCACCTTCTGGGCATGGACTGGATCAGATGCCGGATATCTTGCTGTGGGATGGTGTCCCACTCCTCCTGAAGTGCCTGCAATAGATCGCGGTGATTTGCCGGCGCTTCTTCTCGCCTGCGCACACGTCTGTCCAATTCATCCCAGAGGTGTTCTATCGGGTTCATGTCTGGCGACATGGATGGCCAGGGAAGCACCTGGACATGGTGGTCGGTGAGGAACTGGGTGGTGAGTCGTGCTGTGTGCGGGCGAGCGTTGTCCTGCTGGAATATGGCATCCTGGTCAGCCAGAAGAGGAAGGGCGTGTGGGCGCAGAATTTCCTCCACGTATCGCTGGGCAGTTATGCGCCCTTGGACGTGCACCAGGGTGCTCCTTCCAGCGGTATTGATCGCCCCCCACACCATGACGCCTCCACCACCATGAACGGGTGCCTCATCCACACAGTTGGGCGCGTAACGTTCGTTATACTCTCCGGTAGACCCTCCTCCGACCATCATGTCGCTGGAGCAGGAAGTAGGACTCGTCGCTGAACCACACGTGTCTCCAGTGATTCCGGACGGTCCAGCGAAGGTGCTGGTTGCCCCACTGCACTCGGTTCTGGCGATGGCGGCGGGTGAGGACAGCTCCTCTGTGAGGTCTGCGAGCTCTCAAACCAGCTTCATGCAGGCGGTTCCGCACGGTCTGGTCCGATAATCGGTGTGGCCCGGGGAGAGCCTGGACAGAAGATGAGGCCGACAGGAAACGATTCCGGAGGTGGCGGAGCCGTATGAAGCGGTCGTGAGCAGCAGTTGTCGCCCTTGGTCTTCCCGCTCGTGGCAAGTCAGCAACGGAGCCAGTGGCTTGAAACCTGACCCACAGTCTACTGATGGTGCTCTGGGACACGTGGAAGTGCCTGGCGATTGCACTTTGACTTTGGCCTGCTTGTAAACGACCCAATGCAATTTGGCGGTCTTCTCTGCTCAATCGGGCCATCTTTCGTCGCTGAATTGTCGTCTGATTTCTTTGTGGCGAACAATCCGCTTTTATGGGTTTTGGAAGACATGGTGAGAGCTCAATATTCCCCGAGTTTCACGAGATTACACTGAAGCATGACGAGTGGTCATGCCAAATGAGCAATTTTGACATTGTAGCCACTGATAACGCATGCGTCACGTGCAGAGCTCACTTGTGGCAATGGACGAAAGGTCGACGACCAGATAAACATTTTCTGCAGTTTGGTGGATATCCTTGTAGGCATATAACTAAATTAACCAAATATTACAAGCTATGCGTTTCTTTTTTTGAACAGTATATGATAGTGCAGATTCCGATTTGGGCTCCAAAAAATATATGATAGTGCAGATTCCGATTTGGGCAAAGGACTACTTTCCTCCCGACCTTTGACCTCGCTCGCGCCGAACAATGTGACACATTTGTATGAAGTTCTAAAATCGTATTGCACGGCTCAGAAAACCATATCAGTTGCACGCAAAAATGAATCTCAGAACTGATCTGATGTATGAGATGCAATAAGCAAAAGTTTCTTTCATTATGAAAGCAATGCAGGTCGAAAAAAACGAACATTCAACTTACAAGATAACCAGATGCTAGCGAACCAAAACAAAAACACGAGTACCCTCCCCTTGCATCGTTAGCAGACGACTTTTGAGAATCTGTCGGTAGTGTGTTTTGCCGGTGTGCGCCTTCAGCTATCAAACATCGGCTGTTTCACGTGTTTTGCGAGCAAGTCTACTCTTTTGCCTGGCTCTGCAGTAAGTCCACATATTTTTCCGTAATCCAGTCATATTCCTTCAAAATGCAATCAATCGGCGGTGACAGACGTGTCAGTCGCGTTTTCCTCTCACCCATACCAGTTTAAGTTCATCCATGCAAACACACTCGCAAAACAGTTTATCACGTAGATACATTTCAAATAGGGAGCAAATGGTTAAATCTAAACCTACATATTTGTTCCCTAAGATTCGCTTCTCTGTCAATAAGCCTAATTACACACGTTCGAGAAAAACAACGTGGAATCAATTCTGAATCGAGTAAGCCAAATGGGTCCCAAACCCGTTTCGCCCGTTCTGCCGACCTGAAACGCAAAACAAAAGAATTGTGCGCTTCAACTAAATTAATTTCTATTCGACTTCATTACTTTCTTGCAACTTATGAACCTTTACTTAAAGCTTTTAAATGGTCTGAAAGTAGTGTTACCGCGTACTTATCGATGCACTCATTCGTTTTATTTTTTCAGCGACGGTCACTTAGTTTAAGGTTGCAAAAGGGCTAAGTCTCGCTGGCAACAGTTTTACCCTGCACAGATCGCAACAGTGCCGCTAGTAGTCTACACTTTGTGTTTGATGGTAGAATGGGATATACAGATTACAACACTCGTGGTTTTTTATATGGCTTGTATTTCAGTCAAGACCCAGCGGGAATATCAATCGAGAGACACTCGCCAGAGGCTCCTGTCTCCCGATGATATTCATCCGCTGGGTCTTGACTGAAATACAAGCCATATAAAAAACCACTCGTGTTGTAACCTATACATATATCCAGTATCTTCACAACATTATCATACTTTGTACCGAGTTTTAAGTCAGAGAAATAAAACACACGGCTAGGTTCGTCTGGGGTGCGGTCGCGTAGTGTTTAGTCAGACCGTTCGCTTTCGGCCAATGGGATAGCTGGGATATTTGGTCTGCTACGAAATTTCAAGCTGAAAAGCCTCAAAAAGCCATTTCGCTTTCGAACTCGTTAACCTAACCCGGCGCATCGTGTTCAGCGCGATCCGTTCCTACGTGATAACCGAGGGACAGGGGCCAAATCGGCGGGGTTTGGTAGGAGATACGTCCACACGGCGAAAAAGCCCACGCGTATTATAATATAGACTAGTAATACCCGTGCTCCGGGATTTTTTCTTCTTCATTAATTACAGAGTTAATTATGAATAAGCAACAACAAAAACATGTTCAATGTGCAATCGCACGCGCGAAGGGCACAGTGGTGGATTGGCCATGACTTGTGCAGTGACAACATTCTTTCTTTCTTTAACGTTGTTTTCAACCACGAAGGTTATATCGCGACGGGGAAAGGGGGGTGGAGATGGGATAGAGCCACTTGTTTCTTGTTCACAAAAGCACTAATCAAAAAATTGCTCCAGGGGCTTGCAACGTAGTACAATATATTACCTTACTGGGAGAATGCAAGTTTGCAGTGACAACAGTAACATATTAAATTTAGAAGTAATTGCGACAAAGTTACCCCAAAAAAGCGCTAGCACACACAGAACAACAAAATGTGATAAAACATCAAACCTAAGAAAAGCAGCGTTCAATGTGCAATGAACTGCAAACCATTTACACAGCAGCAAACATGTGACGCTTTCTGAAATTTCGGTCAATGTAGCGATATTTTCTTTTTACCAGCTCGGCGCTTGAATACACTTTCTTTGTTTTCTTGCGTAGCTGCTCGCCATTAGTAATGCAAGAATCTACAGCTTGGTGAAGGCAGACAGTTACGAAGGAAAGGCTAAATGCGGCAAAACAAAAAAAGTGGCTACATTGACCGAAATCTCAGAAAATATGACACATGGGAGTGAAACAAACACATAAACACAGCATTAAATGAGCAAATAGTGTGCACAGTACAAAAAAAAAGTTTTACACATCAGCAAATAGGAATGAAAAAGTAAACCAGTGGTAAATATACAGTGGGTTCTGTGAACAATAACAAATCATATAATTGGGAAAGAATAAAACAGCGTTAAATTGTGCCCTTTTCTGAGATTTCAGTCAATGTGGACAGTCTGAGAATTCAATCAATGTGACAAAATCATTTTGTCACGCTTCAACCAAGATGATGAATGCTAGTTAAAATGTGTAAAACAATATATAACACCAATCATATAATTGGGAAAGAAATCTCGTCGCAGTACCCCGACAGCTCGAGTCACCCACAATGAAACGTTTGTACTATTGACTGGACTTAAACAAATTAGCGGCTACATTGACATAAGTGAGGGACATAAATGTGCAAAAAAATGTGCCCAGAGAACAATAGTTGTACACATCACCATATATAAAAGCAACAACAAGAAATTCCTCCGAGGTAGGAAAAACACCCCCGTCAAAGGGAAATAACCTTCTCAGTTGGTGGCAGTGACTGAGTGAGAATGGTTATTTCCCTTTGACCATTAAGATGTCCCTCTATAAGTCCTTGTATAATTTTAATCCACCAATAACTCCCTAACCGTGTGTTTGACTGGTCCCAATTTTTGTAAGGACCGTCTCAGGAATGTATAGAACCTGTTCACCAAGTTTGGTGACGATCGGTCCGTTCATTCTTGAGATCTATATGCGAACACAAACACACAAACACACAAACAAACAAACAAACAAACAAACACATCGACCGAAACCTATACACACCCCTATACCGGGGGTGTAAAAACGTGTTCAATGTGCAATGGCACGCGCGTACAGAACAAAATGCCATATATTTATTGGGAGATAAAAAAGGGCACAGTGGTGGATTGGCCATGACTTGTGCGGTGACAACATTCTTTCTTTCTTTCTTTATTTGGTGTTTTACGTCGTTTTCAACCACGAAGGTTATATCGCGACGGGGAAAGGGGGGGAGATGGGATAGAGCCACTTGTTTCTTGTTCACAAAAGCACTAATCAAAAAATTGCTCCAGGGGCTTGCAACGTAGTACAATATATTACCTTACTGGGAGAATGCAGATTTGCAGTGACAACAGTAACATATTAAAATTAGAAGTAATTGCGACAAAGTTACCCAAAAAAACGCCAGCACACACAGAACAACAAAATGTGATAAAACATCAAACCAAGAAAAGCAGCGTTCAATGTGCAATGAACTGCAAACCATTTACACAGCAGCAAACATGTGACGCTTTCTGAAATTTCGGTCAATGTAGCGATATTTTCTTTTCACCAGGTTCGGCGCTTGAATACACTTTCTTTGTTTTCTTGCGTAGCTGCTCGCCATTAGTAATGCAAGAATCTACAGCTTGGTGAAGGCAGACAGTTACGAAGGAAAGGCTAAATGCGGCAAAACAAAAAAAGTGGCTACATTGACCGAAATCTCAGAAAATATGACACATGGGAGTGAAACAAACACATAAACACAGCATTAAATGAGCAAATGGTGTGCACAGTACAAAAAAAAGTTTTACACAGCAGCAAAATTAATAGGAATGAAAAAGTAACCTAGTGGTAAATATACAGTGGGTTCTGTAAACAATAACAAATCATATAATTGGGAAAGAATAAAACAGCGTTAAATTGTGCCCTTTTCTGAGATTTAAGTCAATGTGGACAGTCTGAGAATTCAATCAATGTGACAAAATCATTTTGTCACGCTTCAACCAAGATGATGAATGCTAGTTAAAATGTGTAAAACAATATATAACACCAATCATATAATTGGGAAAGAAATCTCGTCGCAGTACCCCGACAGCTCGAGTCACCCACAATGAAACGTTTGTACTATTGACTGGACTTAAACAAATTAGCGGCTACATTGACATAAGTGAGGGACATAAATGTGCAAAAAAATGTGCCCAGAGAACAATAGTTGTACACATCACCATATATAAAAGCAACAACAAGAAATTCCTCCGAGGTAGGAAAAACACCCCCGTCAAAGGGAAATAACCTTCTCAGTTGGTGGCAGTGACTGAGTGAGAATGGTTATTTCCCTTTGACCATTAAGATGTCCCTCTATAAGTCCTTGTATAATTTTAATCCACCAATAACTCCCTAACCGTGTGTTTGACTGGTCCCAATTTTTGTAAGGACCGTCTCAGGAATGTATAGAACCTGTTCACCAAGTTTGGTGACGATCGGTCCGTTCATTCTTGAGATCTATATGCGAACACAAACACACAAACACACAAACAAACAAACAAACACATCGACCGAAACCTATACACACCCCTATACCGGGGGTGTAAAAACGTGTGCAATGGCACGCGCGTACAGAACAAAATGCCATATATTTATTGGGAGATAAAAAAGGGCACAGTGGTGGATTGGCCATGACTTGTGCGGTGACAACATTCTTTCTTTCTTTCTTTATTTGGTGTTTTACGTCGTTTTCAACCACGAAGGTTATATCGCGACGGGGAAAGGGGGGGGAGATGGGATAGAGCCACTTGTTTCTTGTTCACAAAAGCACTAATCAAAAAATTGCTCCAGGGGCTTGCAACGTAGTACAATATATTACCTTACTGGGAGAATGCAGATTTGCAGTGACAACAGTAACATATTAAAATTAGAAGTAATTGCGACAAAGTTACCCAAAAAAACGCCAGCACACACAGAACAACAAAATGTGATAAAACATCAAACCAAGAAAAGCAGCGTTCAATGTGCAATGAACTGCAAACCATTTACACAGCAGCAAACATGTGACGCTTTCTGAAATTTCGGTCAATGTAGCGATATTTTCTTTTCACCAGGTTCGGCGCTTGAATACACTTTCTTTGTTTTCTTGCGTAGCTGCTCGCCATTAGTAATGCAAGAATCTACAGCTTGGTGAAGGCAGACAGTTACGAAGGAAAGGCTAAATGCGGCAAAACAAAAAAAGTGGCTACATTGACCGAAATCTCAGAAAATATGACACATGGGAGTGAAACAAACACATAAACACAGCATTAAATGAGCAAATGGTGTGCACAGTACAAAAAAAAGTTTTACACAGCAGCAAAATTAATAGGAATGAAAAAGTAACCTAGTGGTAAATATACAGTGGGTTCTGTAAACAATAACAAATCATATAATTGGGAAAGAATAAAACAGCGTTAAATTGTGCCCTTTTCTGAGATTTAAGTCAATGTTGACAGTCTGAGAATTCAATCAATGTGACAAAATCATTTAGTCACGCTTCAACCAAGATGATGAATGCTAGTTAAAATGTGTAAAACAATATATAACACCAATCATATAATTGGGAAAGAAATCTCGTCGCAGTACCCCGACAGCTCGAGTCACCCACAATGAAACGTTTGTACTATTGACTGGACTTAAACAAATTAGCGGCTACATTGACATAAGTGAGGGACATAAATGTGCAAAAAAATGTGCCCAGAGAACAATAGTTGTACACATCACCAAATATGTCTTGAGACGGGGAAAAAAAAGCACTAATAGGAACAAAATTTGTACACTTCAGCAAACATGTGAGTGAAAAATAAAATGTTAACCCCTTGCACTGGTGCAATTCTGTAACACATGTTACATAGCCACTGGTGAATTAACAGAGAGAAAAATTAAAAAAAAACGATCATATAGGTTTTCGCATCCATGGGAGGTAATCGGAACCGACCAACCAGACTGAGCCAGTAGCGCGACATATGTCGTGACAACCAGGTGACAGTATACGTAAAGTAGCGCGACATATGTCGCGACAACCAGCCTGAGGGTTAAAATGTGAAATTGGTTCTGCATTCTGCGAACAACAAAATGTTTACACATGCATTGTGCACGGAGAACAAAAGTTTACAGATCACCATGCATATAAATGGCATTATGATGGTTAGGCCTGAAGAAATAACGTTGCTTTTGTTTAATATTTCTCTTGGGCTGCAAGCCAGCACAACATAATTAAAACATTTCATTTGCCAAATCAGCGCCACCAAAACTGATAAATAGGACTAAGCATGGAGTATTAATTGCAGGGGCTCATTTTACATTTAGTCAAGTTATGACTAAATGTTTTAACATCGAGGGGGGAATCGAGACGAGGGTCGTGGTGTATGTGTGCGTGTGTGCGTGCGTGTAGAGCGATTCAGACCAAACTACTGGACCGATCTTTATGAAATTTGACATGAAAGTTCCTGGGTATGATATCCCCATACGTGTTTTTCATTTTTTTGATAAATGTCTGATGACGTCATATCCGGCTTTTCGTGAAGGTTGAGGCGGCACTGTCACGCCCTCATTTTTCAACCAAATTGGTTGAAATTTTGGTCAAGTATTGTTCGACGAAGCCCGGACTTCGGTATTGCATTTCAGCGTGGTGGCTTAAAAATTAATTAATGACTTTGGTCATTAAAAATCTTGAAAATTGTAAAAAAAAAATTTTTTATAAAACGATCCAAATTTACGTTCATCTTATTCTCCATCATTTGCTGATTCCAAAAACATATAAATATGTTATATTTGGATTAAAAACAAGCTCTGAAAATTAAATATATAAAAATTATTATCAAAATTAAATTGTCGAAATCAATTTAAAAACACTTTCATCTTATTCCTTGTCGGTTCCTGATTCCAAAAACATATAGATATGATATGTTTGGATAAAAAACACGCTCAGAAAGTTAAAACGAAGAGAGGTACAGAAAAGCGTGCTATCGTTCTCAGCGCAACTACTACCCCGCTCTTCTTGTCAATTTCACTGCCTTTGCCGTGAGCGGTGGACTGACGATGTTACGAGTATACGGTCTTGCTGCGTTGCATTGCGTTTAGTTTCATTCTGTGAGTTCGACAGCTACTTGACTAAATGTTGTATTTTCGCCTTACGCGACTTGTTTGTTTGTCATGCTGTGTGCCACACGCGTTGCAGTTGTCACCGTGTGTAGAGTTTAAGATGATGTGATTCCTATTCTTATAAAGACAAAGTCGATCTCCGTTACACCCCCGCAAAAATTTACATGATTGCCCATATGGTCTTTGTTGATGTTCTTTGTCTCGTGACTTTATCGATATGTCGCAAAATGATTCCACAAAATTCAAAACAGGGATCAGATTTTACCCGCAACTACTGACTCTGAAAAGGTTGTGAAAAAATGGGTTGAATGTGAATGTTTATTCCTGAGACAATGCTTGGAGAGCTTCTCCCGATGTGACTGCGTCATCTAAAGTGGACTGGGTTGCGTTTTGTGTTGCGTTTTGTGTTGCATCAAATATGTCTGTGGATTGTGTTGAATTTTGTGTTGCGTCAATCATGTCGTCATCCATGATTTGACTGAGCGTTAGGACGTCGACATTGTCGAGGTGGTTTGATGTGTTTGTAGGAGTGCTTGTTGCTGCAGGGTTGTTTGGTGCAGCGGTGGGTGTAGGTGAACGTAGTGCAGATGAAGATTAGCTGGCTATTGCTGCAGGGTTGTTTGGTGCAGCAGTGGGTGTAGATGAACGTAGTGCAGATGAAGATGAGCTGGCTATTGCTGCAGGGTTGGTTGGTGCAGCGGTGGGTGTAGATGAACGTAGTGCAGATGAAGATGAGCTGGCTATTGCTGCAGGGTTGTTTGGTGCAGCAGTGGGTGTAGATGAACGTAGTGCAGGTGAAGATGAGCTGGCTATTGCTGCAGGGTTGTTTGGTGCAGCAGTGGGTGTAGATGAACGTAGTGCAAATGAAGATGAGCTGGCTATTGCTGCAGGGTTGTTTGGTGCAGCAGTGGGTGTAGATGAACGTAGTGCAGATGAAGATTAGCTGGCTATTGCTGCAGGGTTGTTTGGTGCAGCAGTGGGTGTAGATGAACGTAGTGCAGATGAAGATGAGCTGGCTATTGCCGCAGGGTTGTTTGGTGCAACGGTGGGTGTAGATGAACGTAGTGCAGATGAAGATGAGGTGGCCGACTGGAGGCGTTGATTTTCACGCCTAAGATTGGTTAGTTGTGTGAAGTCTTTGCTCGCTTTGGTTTTTGCATCTGACAATTGCATGGTTGATGATGGTCTGGAAAGATTGCTTTTGTTTTTGTCGAAGTCGGGGTACCGCTTCACAGGCCAAGTTGTGGTCACCGTCTTGAAGTGAGGTCGCAGTGAGTTGGTCGTTGGGAGGCCATATCTGAAGAAAATGAAAAAAAAATTATACCTTATACACAGGAGTATGCAACACTGAAAAATGATTTGTTTCGGCAGGAATGACGTTTGCATGATTACGTGTACATGAACAAAATTTTCTCTTTACACGTTTGCTCATTGGTGTAAAAATCCAGGCCCCCCCCCCCCCCCCCCCCCCCCAATGATCACACACACAGTGATTAAAGTGCGCATCTCTCCCCAGCCTTGCAGCGCTTTGAAAGTTGGAAGCATTAAAGGTAAAAGCCATCGTGAAGATACGAACAAAAAGTATGACGTCTAAAATATATAATGATAGTATTAGTATAGTATAACATAAGTAAATGACAACAGAAAATATATGCATGGTTCAAACACACACACACACACATACAATCGAGTGCACGCATCCATGCATATACACTCATGTACACACACACACACACACAGACAAACACACAATAAATGTACGTCCAATGGAACGTGTGCGCGTGTGTGTGGATGCTGGTTTCAGGTAATAGAACCCCCCCACATGTATGGCCTATGCCATGGGTTAGAGAAGTAGAAAAAGAAAGATTCGTTCACACCCCCCCCCCCCCCCCCCCCCCGCCCACATGTAATGCATGGGTTAGAGAAGTAGAAAAAGCAAGATTCGTTCACCCCCTCCCCCTCCATGTATGGACTGTGAGAAAAAAAATGTATTGGCAAAATCAAAAAATACGTCTACATAACACAATTTTCCCTATGCTGTTTTCAGGTAATAGACCCCCCCCCCCCCCCCCCCTCCCCCAATGTATGGCCTAAGCAAGATTCTTTTACCCCCCAAACACACACACACACACAATCGAGTGCACGCATCCATGCATATAAAGTCATGTACACACACACACACACACACACAAACACACATCCAACAAAGGTATGTCCAATGGCACGTGTGTGTGCTGTTTTCAGGTAATAGCACCGCCCTCCCATGAGGTCTAACCAATCAATCAATCAATCAATCAATATGAAGCTTATATAGCGCGTATTCCGTGGGTACAGTTCTAAGCGCTTGTCGAAGAGTTGTCAACACAGGACTAACAAAGAAACTAACATCTTCAGACGGACACGAACCCTATCACACACTAGCAAACCCTGGTAAACAAACAACTGTTTAAAAACAATGTACACATCAATAGCTAGGTCAAACAAAATAATATTAAGCACAAAGAAAACACCTCTCACAGAGCACAGCACAAGAATGTTTTTTGGGGCACAGCACATCACGTCGAGCATGAAAGTCGCAGCCAGCTACGGGAAGAACTGAGTCTTCAACCTACTCTTGACGTATCACAACGTGCGCGGTCGTCCTTGGCGGTCAAGAAAGCCGCGGGCGCCGCCGCGATCATTGCGCAGACGACACTTCTAGACCGCCAATATTTTTTGTGCGCATCACGTGCTCCACATAAATCGGCCGGAAACGAAGCAATTGGGAAACCTGGATACCATGGGTCATAGATTTTTACGAAATGGAAATCTAAAACGTCTAAAATATATAATGATTCAAACACATATTATAACTAAATGACAACCTATGCCTAGGTTAGAAAACAACCAAAGAATGCAGCGTTGAAAGAGCGAAAATCCTGCAGTTCAGCCGTGGCGTGTCAAGACTCAAATGAAAATGGCGGGGGAGACTGAGAAACGTGGCGAATAATGTTGCAAATTCTCTATCTCTATAGTATAACCCCTGTGGCAGAATACAGCAAGGTTAGGAACACTTTAAGAAAGTTTTACAGACTGATAAATGGGATTTATCAGTCGATCATAGATATCGAGTCGATGCAACACGCGGCAGATTTGACAGCTGCCCCGAGTGATGTCCCCGCTTTGGGTCTGACTAAAGACTGCGCGACCGCACGCGACCTTGCACTGCCTTGCGGGGCCCCAAACTAAAGCACGTACGTGTAATATTTTTTATATATCCAGTATCTTCACAACATTATCATACTTTGTACCGAGTTTTAAGTCAGAGAAATAAAACACACGGCTAGGTTCGTCTGGGGTGCGGTCGCGTAGTGTTTAGTCAGACCGTTCGCTTTCGGCCAATGGGATAGCTGGGATATTTGGTCTGCTGCGAAATTTGAAACCGAAAGGCCTCAAAAAGCCATTTCGCTTTCGAACTCGTTAATCTAACCCGGCGCATCGTGTTCAGCGCGATCCGTTCCTACGTGATAACCGAGGGACAGGGGCCAAATCGGCGGGGTTTGGTAGGAGATACGTCCACACGGCGAGTTTTAAGTCAGAGAAATAAAACACACGGCTAGGTTCGTCTTGGGTGCGGTCGCGTAGTGTTTAGTCAGACCGTTCGCTTTCGGCCAATGGGATAGCTGGGATATTTGGTCTGCTACGAAATTTGAAACCGAAAGGCCTCAAAAAGCCATTTCGCTTTCGAACTCGTTAATCTAACCCGGCGCATCGTGTTCAGCGCGATCCGTTCCTACGTGATAACCGAGGGACAGGGGCCAAATCGGCGGGGTTTGGTAGGAGATACGTCCACACGGCGAAAAAACCCACGCGTATTATAATATAGATACCACAGTCGGAAGGCTCAGAGATTGTTTTACAAGATATATAGATTTCGTTGTTCTAGTCCGAGTGGATTTGAAGAAATGGTGAGTTGAAAATGCCGATTTTTTCGCTAAAAACGCGACTGTTTCCATGTTGCAAAGAAGGAGTGGACCTACCTATAAATAGACAACCTCGTTAGCTAAAAAGGGTGTGGGGTGCACTCGTGAATGCCAGTTAAAATCGGAAATTAAAGCGTAGTAGCTAAAACGGCCTCAGAATCTGAAACCACCTCAAATTCTTTACTTTCTTGAATACCACTGATCTATGAATTTCGGTTGAGACAGTTGAAAAGCAGACGAATGTGATCTCTCTTGGTTCATTAGATTATTTTCATTGAAAAGCAGACGACAAGCAGACATCTTCATTTTCTTCCAAGAGAGAAATCGTTGTTTACAAAGTCTTACAAGCAAACATAGGGGAAAGGCTCCTAATATGGACCGGCTCCTAATATGGACCTCCTCCTGTTCTGACAAACTAACGGCGCTAGAGCGCTCAAAACAATTTCATTCGCTTTATTCACCCTCTCTGGATAAGTTGCACATGTCAAAACAGTTGCAGAAACACAAACCTCAAAACCGTTAGGCTTTTTCGCTTTTTTTCACTTTTGGCAGCGTTCACTCTAAATTTGCCGCCTAAAACGGACTCGTTTCTGTCCACAGCCAAAGCTTTTATAACACAAAAATGGCTATATATGACAGCTAAGACAGTATTTGTTACATTTTAACAGTGTGTACCCCGAGTTTCTACTGCAAACAAAAAATGATAGCAAAACCTCAAAGTATGTGTGAGTCCCCTAATATGGACCACCTTCAACAAATCGAAGAAAATAAAAACTAAAGGCAATTTTAATTAATTCATTAAGAAGCTTGCTGAAACTAATCTATAACTAGCCCTCAAGATTTCAAAAAAATATAACAAATAGTCTTTTTTTTGTGAAAGTTGATAATTTCACTTATTTTCACTCTGTTTTTGATAAGCTTCTTTAGTTTCCTGGTGTGCTTCAAATAATACTCTCATCAACCCGAAACAGCTAAATCTAAAGCATATTTGAATTAGTCTGACTTGCACACTAAGTTGTATCATGTTATTTTGAAGTATATGGGGCTTTTTACAGTGATTCGTGAAGGCCGCTTCACTGGTCCATATTGGGCGCCCAGGCTCCTAATATGGACCATTTGTGATTTTTTCTGTATTTAATTTTTGCTGAAGGTCTATCAAAGCTATTTCACTCTAATTAGGCTTAACGGTTAAACTAAGAGAGAAGGACTACCAACCACAAAATAAAACTTCTTCGTAAGAAAACAAGCTAGTTATCAGCATGAAACAAAAAGTGGTCCATATTAGGAGCCCTTCCCCTACTTCTGCACGCTTTCGTTTCTGTTCATATTCAGCTTCGCAGCAATAAAACGTCGATGCTTTTTAGTCAAGCAGTATGTAAGAAATGTTATGTCCTTTGTACTGGAAACTTGCATTCTCCCAGTAAGGTAATATGTAGAGGTTACATGCCGAGTCTCAGTGATTATTAAAAATAATGGTCGAAGTTAGCGGATCATGAAAAATGCGAGCTTCAGCGAGCTTTTTCATGACCGCGAACTGAGACCATTATTTTTAATAATCACTGAGACGAGGTGTGTAACCTCTTTATTCCCCCTTTCTTCAGTTATTCAAAGAAAACAGGAGTTTTTGTGCGAAAGTTTGATCGAATCCGAACCACTCAACCAGTCAACCTGCGCAGGCGATCGATTAATGCGCGGTTGTATAGTTCCGTGCAAATCATTCCATTCTGTTAACACTTCTTGTCAGTTTCCCTGTTTTAGACTAAAATCAAGTACACAGATAAGCTGTTATTCTGCTGTGGCGGTAAAGGCAGATATTGTGTGTTCTGTTTATGTTTTAGTATCGCTTAAGATAATGTTCTTTCGTCAAATGGGACTTGCAGACGAACTTTTGCACCCGTGTTCCAACGTTCATTACTGTATGAAGTTCAGTTTTCTGGGGAAAATAGTGTATGAAACCGCTTTATGTTGTTTAAATTGATGAGATGTGTGCATTTGGTTGCGTGTGATCTGTTTATCAAATGAAATATTGTTGAAAACTGACCGTCGGATTGCAGTCAGTGTTGTCGAAGAAACTGCGTTAAAAGAAGGGGAACTACTCTTGTCGGCTAGAGTATGAGTTACTTGCCTTGGGAATTTGCTTGTGATGAACGGTTTGTGCACGGCAGATCTAGATTCAGAAAACAACCGAACTCATGGATTTTATATGGAGATTCATGTGTTCAGGCCTGTAGTTGTTAATTTAAATGCGGTATGGTTGTATTGTTTGCTCCAGAGATGTATACTTCGTACGTATAGAGCGTTCGGAACTTTTCAGTCGCAAAAGTAGTACCGAAACAGAACAGCTTCTCAACCCATTGCACTATCGAGGATTCAGGCTGTTGCTGGCTCGTTATTTGTTTGGTTGCTGGGTCATTATCGAAAAATAACTAGCTCTACAAGTTTACAGAGGTAAAGAAGCAGAGGGGGGAATAAATTGTACTACGTTGCAAGCCCCTGGAGCAAATTTTTGATTAGTGCTTTTGTGAACAAGAAACAAGTGGCTCTATCCCATCTCCCCCCTTTCCCCGTCGCGATATAGCCTTCGTGGTTGAAAACGACGTTAAACACTAAATAAAGAAAGAAACGTCGATGCTTTTTTCAACACGTTTGGTCAGTCAAAAACGCCGACAGAACACGGTAAGCTTACAAGAAATTCACGCTGGTTGGAATAGAAACAGATCTGGGATGACGAAAGCTGAAATGACGTCATATTCAAGGCCGGGGGTTGAAAAAAGGAACATTTCGCATTCCAGAAAGAGTGTCTTGGCAGGACGTTAAGCAACAAATAAACAAACAAACAAACAAGTGTCTTGGCAAATGGGTTGAAGAACATACACAGACATCAATCATGCCAAGACACATTTACATTTGTAAATGCACGATGCATCATTGTATTTGCTAGTGATTCTTTTTCAATCAAAATAATCTGATTACGAGATGAACCAAGGGAAGCCGCACTAGTCTCCTTTTCAACCGAAATGTCTAGATCTGTTTGGCGCAACCTCACCAGAGAAACCCAAATTGCTGCCGAACGCACCAGAATTGTTTTTATGAGGTATGTTTCGTACAGTTTCTCGTTAGGTCACTTATCTCGATAAATAAGCGGCGCACAAGACCAGCACCCTGTACACAGTCAAAACTGACCCATTACCTTCTCATTTACCCTCGAATGAATTTAATGGTTTGGCTAAGCAATCCCGTGTTCTGTATTACGTATTTTTTTATTGTTACGAAATACACGGCGGTCGTGTGCTTTGAAAACACGTCAGATTATGGTTGAAAGTGAGATCAGACACGTGAACTTACTCTGTTGTTCAGATTTATTTTGATACAGGCCCTGTCTTTCTACTGAATTAATTTTACCCGCAAATCTCAAGCGGACTACGGTCAGGAGTGTGTGTAGAAAGAAATCTATACTGAACGCTGATTACAAACAAAAGAACCGTGGAATTCGACAAGACTGACTAAAACACTATAACTAGAAGTAGATGAATTTACATCTATACCGCGTTGAGACTAGCAGTTCTTTGACCCTGTCGGAAAACTTAAAGCTGGCAAAAATGAGTAAGTATATCACGTCTTTTTGAATGGTTGAAGTAACCAAGTCATGTGTATGGTATGTCATCGTTTTGACATTTTGTAACATTTTGACCAAATGTTTTTTTATTTAACATAAGATGGGGAAACAAGACGAGGGTGGTGGTGGTGGTGGTGGTGGTGGTGGTGTGTGTGTGTGTGTGTGTGTGTGTGTGTAGTGCAATTCAGAGAAAACCACTGGACCGATCTTCATGAAACTTTATATACAAATTCTCTTAAGTAAGTGATACCCCTAGAGGTGTTATTTTTGGGGTTTTTCGATAAATATCTTTGATGACGTCCTATACGGCTTTTAGTGAAAGTTGAGGCGGCATTGTTACGCCCTCGTTTTTCAACCAAATTGATTGACATTTTGGTCAAACAATCTTCGACGAAGTCCCGACTATGGGATTGCATTTAGCTTGGAAGCTTAAACATTCGTTCATTCGTTTGCGCATTAAAGTTGTGACTCAAATCGAATTTTCATCAACATATTACAAATTGATTGCATTGTATTCCTCACCTTCTCCTGAATTCAAAAATATATAGATATGTCATGTTTACTCTAAAAATGCGCTCAAAATGAAATAAAATAGGTTCAGTAAGTACTACGGTCGCAAGGGGGAGCGACATCCAGAAAGGTGACATTCCAAGGAACCGACTTCCACTAACATCCCAGTAGCAAACCAACGACTAGTGTGAAATTGCACCACAAAGTATCACGAAGTGTGTGTGTGTGTGTGTGTGTGTGTGTGTGTGTGTGCGCGCGCGCACGTGCGAGAGCAAAGTACGCACGAAATATACTCGGAGTAAAATTGTGTGGGGTAAAATTACATGGTGGGAGTAATTTGTTCGTTCCTTAGGGAGTTTTGATCGATTTTTACTCCGGAGTAATTTTTTGGTTGAGTACTTTTTGCGTATTACACCGGCAGCTTCTATGTGGTCGCTGGTTTCTACCTGTACACGTCCATGATACTGGGTAACAGTTAGGGGACATGAGCACTTTGACAAAAAGTGTCAATAATCAAATTTAAACAGGCTTGTCCACTTACAAAAGACCTGTTTTCAATCAAATATTCCAAAGACAAAAAATTGAAGGTTTTCGAGCATCTATTTCAGCACAACACATTGACAAATGGGTGGGGTCGACTGCGTGAGCTCCCATGGGGTCGCCTTCACGCGTGTTTCCACTAAGCTACCCCACCCCTTTACTTCTCTTCTTTTGTCTTATTTCTGCCTTACCAGTCCTTTCACCTATATTTCCTTCCAAGAAAACTCTCCGTATTATTTGCTACAGATTTCCGATTCCTTTCTTGTTGTCTTATTTCTACCTGACTGGATCCATCACCTTTATTTCACTTACAAAAATTTTTCTTTCCCACATCCTTATCTCTCTGTGGTCTCCTTAAGACCCAGCGTGTTTGCCGTACGCTGCGACCTGTACCGGTTTGGGCTGGTGACCTGATGATTGAGGGGTTTACTTAGTTGCGACTTTGTAGCGCCAACACATCATTTTGGCCCAGTCTTTATCTAAGACAGGAGGTTGAAGAAGGCTTACCCGCTTCAATCAATCGGCTGGTCAAGTCTGGGTATATGCCATGACCATATTGCTTCGGACCTCTGGCTGAAGGAGCAAGCGGCGGTAGGAGGGGGCGGCGGTAGGAGGGGGTGGCGGTAGGAGGGACGAACATTATGCCAAGTTGCTACACGTTTCCGCTTGAAAAGAGTTAAACCTCCCACTACAGATTTATACCATATGTTTCCTCTTATCGCCGCGTATATCCATCTGTATCCTTGGCGCTCTGGAGTTGGATAACCGCTCCACCAAAGCGTCCCCTTGTTGGGCTCCGTGGTGGGTGGGGATCGGATGTGATGAAGACAAACTCTGCAAACATGACTTCTTCTGCTTCTTTTTACATTTAGTCAAGTTTTGACTAAATGTTTTAACATAGAGGGGGAATCGAGACGAGGGTCGTGGTGTATGTGTGTGTGTGTGTGTGTGTGTGTAGAGCGATTCAGACTAAACTGCTGGACCGATCTTTATGAAATTTTACATGAGAGTTCCTGGGAATGATATCCCCGGACTTTTTTTTCTTTTTTGCGATGTCTTTGATGACGTCATATCCGGCTTTTTGTAAAAGTTGAGGCGGCACTGTCACACCCTCATTTTTCAAATTGATTGAAATTTTGGCCAAGCAATCTTCGACGAAGGCCGGACTTCGGTATTGCATTTCAGTTTGATGGCTTAAAAATTAATTAATGACTTTGGTCATTAAAAATCTGAAAATTGTAAAAAAAAAAGGTTGTTTTATAAAACGATCCAAATGTACGTTTATCTTATTCTTCATCATTTTCTGATTCCAAAAACATATAAATATGTTATATTCGGATTAAAAACAAGCTCTGAAAATTAAAAATATAAAAATTATTATTAAAATAAAATTTCCGAAATCGATTTAAAAACAATTTCATCTTATTCCTTGTGGGTTCCTGATTCCGAAAACATATAGATGTGATATGTTTGGATTAAAAACACGCTCAGAAAGTTAAAAAGAATAGAGATAAAGAAAAGCGTGCTATCGTTCTCAGCGCAACTACTACCCCGCTCTTCTTGTCAATTTCACTGCCTGTGCATCGAGCGGTGGACTGACGATGCTACGAGTATACGCTCTTGCTGTAAAAATGCAGTGAGTTCAGTTTCATTCTGTTAGTTCGACAGCTTGACTAAATGTTGTAATTTCGCCTTACGCGACTTGTTCTTTTTCACACACCCAAAACAGGAACAAGAGAAGATATTGCGTTGACACTGACGATGAAGTCTGAGTCAGAGCAACAAAGAATAACATCAGCGAGGCCTGGCCCCGTTTCATTGTAGTCGAGACAGAAGATGAGGCACAGCCTATCTGAAAACTATCGCCTTTTGCGATACAGAAGGCTATTGCAGGAATATCGTCAACGATAGAGAACATTAAGAGGCTACGAAATGGTTCTCTACTGATTGAATGTCCTTCAAAAAAGGCATCAGTTTGTTGATAGACCGGTCAAGGTCAGTCCCCACATAGGCCTGAACACCAGCAAAGGGGTCATCCGATGCCGAGAGCTGGAGGGCCTCAGTGAGGCTGAAATTAAAGAAGGTCTGAAGGATCAAGGTGTAATTGACGTATACCGGGTGTCAATCAGAAAGGGCGATAACGGAGTGCCCACCAACACCCTTTTCGTCACATTTTGCACTCCGAACATCCCTGAGAAAATAAAAGTGGGATTTGTACAAATCAGAGTGACGTTGTATATACCATCGCCGATGAGATGCTTCCAATGTCAAAGATTTGGCCACTCAAAGGCTGGATGCAAACAAAAGGCAGTGTGCGAGAGGTGTGGCGGGGATCCCCACGAAGGACCCTGCACATCACCACCCACCTGCACAAACTGTAAGGGAAACCATTCCCCGTCCTCCAGAGAATGCCCAAAATACAAGTTTGAACAGGCCATCCAAAAAACAAAAACAGAGAAAAAGATGTCTTTCTCAGACGCCAGGAAGGAGGTTGAAAAAACTAATGTTTTTTCCTTCCAGAAAAGTTTTGCGACAGCAGTCAGTCAAAGACCTGCAACAAAGGCAACACCCACCCAGACCAGTATTGCATCTGTGGGTGTCCAGGCAGGCCCGTCCATGCTGAAAAGGACAGAGCCCACAAGAAACAAAAGTATTTGTACAAAGACAGAAGAAAGCACAGGTGGGGCTATCCCCACTGGAGACCCTGTGGGGTCTCCTGGTGAGGTTCGCTTCATCACCACAACCAAAAAGCTCGAGCACAGGGCAACCCACACCAAGGGGGCCGTTGAGGTAGTGGACCTTACACAATCCACACCACGAACACCTCCGGACAAGAAAAAAGTTACTCTTCCTCCAAAATCGCCTCGCACTCCGAAAATGGAGATGAATTCCATCGCACTTCACAATCGTTTTGGTAGTTTATCCGACGATGAGTGCATGGAGGACCGCAACACGGTGGCCTAGTGGTAAGGCGTCCGCCCAGTGAGCGGGAGGTCGTGGGTTCGAACGCCGGCCGGGTCATACCTAAGACTTTAAAATTGGCAATCTAGTGGCTGCTCTGCCTGGCGTCTGGCATTATGGGTTTAGTGCTAGGACTGGTTGGTCCGGTGTCAGAATAATGTGACTGGGTGAGACATGAAGCCTGTGCTGCGTGGCGCACGTTAAATGTCAAAGCAGCACCGCCCTGATATAACCCTTCGTGGTGGACTGGGCGTTAAGCAAACAAACAAACAAACAAAGTGCATGGAGGCAGAAACTTCTAAAAACTAAACAAACATAGCCAATTTTATTCAATGGAATTGTAGAGGGGTCCAAGCTAACTATGAAGAACTATGCCTACTTTTACACAAATTTCATCCTGTTGCTACAGCATTACAGGAAACAATGCTGAAGACAAACAAAGATTTTAATATATCTGGATACAATGTTTTCCGAAACAATTCAGACCATAACACGTCTGGGGGAGTTGCTCTTTTAATCAAGAAAAGTGTACTTTGTAGTGAGATCAACCTATGTACAAACATTCAAGCCGTTGCAGCACGAGTGATATTAGATAAAACCATCACTCTCTGCAGTGTATATCAGTCACCATCCAAATGTTACACAAAGCACGACCTTGAAAATTTAATTGATCAGCTTCCAGCTCCCTTTGTTTTAATGGGAGATTTTAACGCTCATTCCCCTCTGTGGGGCAGCAACTCTCTGAGTACGAGAGGACGAATCCTAGAAGATTTTGTAGACAATCGTAATCTATGCGTTTTAAACGATGGAGTACCAACATATCTCCATCCACCAACAGGATGCAAGTCCATACTAGATCTAGTTATCTGGGACACCTCTCTTGTTCTAGACTTTGAATTTAAAGTCTATGATGACACATGTGGTAGCGACCATTTCCCTATCTTGTTGTCTCAAATAGATGGACTGGAAGAAGCTTCCCCCCAGAGATGGAACCTGAACAAGGCAAACTGGCTGTCTTTTACTGCCAAATGTTCTGTCCAACTCACAGAAGACACTGTCTTTGATGGAAGTGATGACCCATCTGGCATCATCTATATTTACAAACACTCTACAAGACATTGCCACTGAGTACATCCCAAAAACATCTTCAAACAACCGCATTAAAGTGCCATGGTTTAATAAAGAATGCCAAGAAGCCCGATCCGAACGAAAGAAAAGCCTACACAGGTTCTACAGAGATGCCCGACCCTTGGCAAGAAGTTGACTTTCTTCCGATTTCGCGCTAAGAGTCGCACTGTCATAAAACATTCTAAAAGAACATCCTGGAGGTCTTTTTGCTCCAACTTAAAACTCTAAGGTAGCCTCAAGTAAAGTTTGGAATGCTATTCGTAAAATCAAGGGGAAAAAAGGATCTGCATCAATTAACCACCTTGTGGTAAATGGATCCCTTATAACCCAAAATAATGAAGTAGCAAATGTTCTGGCTTCAACAATAGAGAAAAACTCATCAATAGAAAATTACTGCACCGATTTTCAAAAAATCAAAGCCACCCAAGAACGTAAACCCATAAACTTCTCATCCCAGAATGAGGAGAACTACAACAAGTTGTTCAGTTTAACTGAACTCAAACAAGCCTTACAAAAATGCAACAACTCGGCAACGGGTCTGGACGGAATACATTATCAGTTCCTCACACACCTACCAGAAAGTTGTCTTCTGGGCTGAGGTGCACGAAGATCGAAGCGGGTGACAACCATTGGGTGGTAACTTGGTGAGAGTTGTCACCTTCTTGGGGGCTAACCGACTTGGGTCTCTCCCTCCCACTTGGTCGCGGTGCACGAAGCCGTCTCGGTCATTTACCCTACTGTGTCGGAGGTTATAAATAGATTCGGGAAAGTGACTTCAGTGGCCTTAGTGCGCATGCGCTGATCATGGTGTTTACCGTGGAGCCATCGGGAATCCAAGGGAAATAAAAGAAAACTTGACTATAATTATCAGAAAAGGGACGGGCAGTGACCAAAAATAAATGATACAACATTTGTAAATGTGGATAAGCACTGAGGCGAAAAACTAACGTGTGTCTGTTTTTGAGCGCTTTTAGGGCACATCAATTAGGGTTGGGGTTGGGTGAAGAGGGAGATGCAAAAAAAAACCCAAAACTACTGTGAATTTTGGTTATTTTTATCAAAATTCTGTTTGTTTTATAAAGTTATATCTGAGGTTTCACAGATTTTCAATGTGCACCGATACACTGGCCTCGAATGAATCCCTCGGTAATGCTTTTAGGTCTACGACCGAACCAAAATCATCCTGTTTCTTAATGTTTTGAGCAATGGGTCTTTTTACATTTAGTCAAGTTTTGACTAAATGTTTTAACGTAGAGGGGGGAATCGAGACGAGGGTTGTGGTGTATGTGTGTGTGTGTGTGTGTCTGTCTGTCTGTCTGTCTGTCTGTGTGTGTGTGTAGAGCGATTCAGACCAAACTACTGGACCGATCTTTATGAAATTTGACATGATAGTTCCTGGGAATGATATCCCCGGACGTTTTTTTCTTTTTTTCCATAAATACCTTTGATGACGTCATATCCGGCTTTTTGTGAAAGTTGAGGCGGCACTGTCACACCCTCATTTTTCAATCAAATTGATTGAAATTTTGGCCCAGCAATCTTCGACGAAGGCCGGATTTCGGTATTGCATTTCAGCTTGGTGGCTTAAAAATTAATTAATGACTTTGGTCATTAAAAATCTGAAAATTGTAAAAAAAAAATTAAAAAATTAACGATCCAAATTTACGTTTATCTTATTTTTCATCTTTTTCTGATTCCAAAAACATATAAATATGTTATATTCGGATTAAAAACAAGCTCTGAAAATTAAAAATATAAAAATTATTATTAAAATAAAATTTCCGAAATCGATTTAAAATCATCTTATTCCTTGTGGGTTCCTGATTCCAAAAACATATAGATGTAATATGTTTGAATTAAAAACACGCTCAGAAAGTTAAAAAGAATAGAGATAAAGAAAAGCGTGCTATCCTTCTCAGCACAACTACTACCCCGCTCTTCTTGTCAATTTCACTTCCTGTGCATCGAGCGGCGGACATTACGATGCTTGAGTAGATCTGTGATAGTCTGTTAATACTGTTGTTTTAAACTGTCTAGATCATGATTATATAATTTTATGTGATGATCTGACTAAATGATAATAATTACATGTACTACTTACTTTTAAATGGATTATAAATTTTAGGTATTGTTCTAGTATTCACTAATGTTGTATGATATTACTGGCACCCCTTTTAAACTGATATGGTTTTTACGTTTACAAGGCGACGATGTGAATTTGTGATGTAGATATGTGGCTGGTTATGTGTGAGAATGTAAATAATTGTGTGTGTGTGTGTGTGTGTGTGTGTGTGTGTGTGTGTGTGTGTGTGTGTGTGTGTGTGTGTGTGTGTGTGAGTTGTGTCTGTGTGTGCATGACAGTGTAATGTACGTATGTATGCATGCATGGTGATGTGTGTCTGCATATGTGTCTGGTTGGTTTTTATTTTATTTTTACCGTGCCGTGCCAAGATGAAATCCTTTTGCAAAATTGGTGAATAAATATCTTGTATCTTGTATCTTGTATCTACGAGTATACGCTCTTGCTGTAAAAATGCAGTGAGTTCAGTTTCATTCTGTTAGTTCGACAGCTTGACTAAATGTTGTAATTTCGCCTTACGCGACTTGTTTTTCTTTACATTTTAATTCAGCTTCATTCTACTCAGAAGAAATTCTTTCAATGTGATGACAAAAACATTAGATAGACGTTTGCTCGGAGAACGTTTGTCAACACAGCAACATTTAAAACAAGTCGCGTAAGGCGAAAATACAATATTTAGTCAAGTAGCTGTCGAACTCACAGAATGAAACTGAACGCAATGCCATTTTACTCGTAGCATCGTCAGGCCACCGCTCATGGCAAAGGCAGTGAAATTGACAAGAAGAGCGGGGTAGTAGTTGCGCTAAGAAGGATAGCACGCTTTTCTGTACCTCTCTTTGTTTTAACTTTCTGAGCGTGTTTTTAATCCAAACATATCATATCTATATGTTTTTGGAATCAGGAACCGACAAGGAATAAGATGAAAGTGTTTTTAAATTGATTTGGACAATTTAATTTTGATAATAATTTTTATATATTTAATTTTCAGAGCTTGTTTTTAATCCGAATATAACATATTTATATGTTTTTGGAATCAGCAAATGATGGAGAATAAGATAAACGTAAATTTGGATCGTTTTATAAATTTTTATTTTTTTTTACAATTTTCCGATTTTTAATGACCAAAGTCATTAATCAATTTTTAAGCCACCAAGCTGAAATGCAATACCGAACCCCGGGCTTCGTCGAAGATTACTTGACCAAAATTTGAACCAATTTGGTTGAAAAATGAGGGCGTGACAGTGCCGCCTCAACTTTCACGAAAAGCCGGATATGACGTCATCAAAGACATTTATCAAAAAAATGAAAAAAACGTTCGGGGATTTCATACCCAGGAACTCTCATGTCAAATTTCATAAAGATCGGTCCAGTAGTTTAGTCTGAATCGCTCTACACACACACACACACACACACACGCACGCACGCACACACGCACGCACATACACCACGACCCTCGTTTCGATTCCCCCTCGATGTTAAAATATTTAGTCAAAACTTGACTAAATATAAAAAAAAAGGAGGACGATATAGATTGTTAAATAAAAGGATCTGTGCTTTAGCATTCTGTCTCATCGTCATTGTTAACTGTTGCACTTCACGCACACACACACACACACACACACACACACACACACACACACACTTTTGCTCCAGTTACAATCATGTACTTCGTAAGGCTTTATTCAAGTTTGTCTCTTGTTCTTAAACATCCGAATTCAAAGCACACGTCTGAGCTGAGAATATATACATGAATGTCTGCCGCCATTCAATGTGAAATAATGTTGATTTGTGATCCAAACACTTCCGAAAAATGCTGGTTCGTGTGTCTTTAGTCAACCGGCGCCGCATCATCACAACTCCACCCCTGCCTGCCTGCAAAAATACAAACATAGATGGTGACACACACAAAATTCAACCCAATTTTTTGTTTTTATAATTTCTACATCCGTTGATCGAATTAGTTATCATTTGGTGTTTATTAACTACAGCTTATGCATGACGAAGGTCAACAAAGTTGTGAGTTTACATGTTAAATGGAGGGGTACTTTGGAACACTTTTGAAAGAAGCTAAAAAATCGGACCATGAAACCTACAAACAGGAAACTTCGTGGAATGGTGATGAACAAAGTGAAATTCATGCACAACAACCATGAAGATATTCGCCGAACACGATTGACTGGAAAAATGACCCCTTCATGTTAGAGTCACACTTGCGCAAAATTAACCGATGACAGGAACGCAATCCTCTATGGGGATGCCCCCCTGCCTGTAATGGCTGTACTCAAGTCACTGATTGTCTAAGGTTGTTTATGGTATACTACGTCCTTCAAATAACCCCAAAAATATCAATCTTGAAGAATTAAATCGGGTTCGTTAGTCTACCGCTCCATTTTAAACCTCGAACTGTTGAGTCCATCCCCGAATTTGGATTCTTTTTCGAAAGACAACCAAAGTCAGACCATTTCACCTACAAAATAGCATCTTTCGGGACTAGTCATGTCGAAGCTGAAATTAAAGCTGAAGAAAAGCTCCCTCGACCCCAACGTACTTAAGAACTACAGGCCCATCTCAAACCTTCCCTTTCTTTCTAAAATCCTAGAGAAGATAGTCCTAGACCAGCTCTCCTCCCACCTCTCTGCCAACAACCTCCTCACTCCGCACCAGTCAGCCTACCGCACGGACCATAGCACAGAGACCGCAGTCCTTAGTATCCTCAACAACATTTTGACTTCCTTAGACGATAACAAAATTTCCCTGCTCCTCCTGTTAGACCTTTCGGCCGCTTTCGATACAATTGATCATGAAATCCTGCTGTCCCGCCTTGAGCACACTTTCGGCATCCAAAATTCAGTTCTAAATTGGTTCAGATCCTATCTCTCAGACAGAACAAATTTTGTAATTGTAAACGACGTCCCATCCCAGGAAACCTCCCTCCTTTTTGGCGTTCCCCAGGGCTCTGTGCTCGGGCCCGTGCTGTTCATCATGTACACCTCCCCTCTGACTGACCTCATCGACAGACATTCCGTTTCCCACGAAATGTTTGCTGACGACACTCAGCTTCAGAACTCAGCGACTCCCTCAGAATACGCCCAGATGACCACCTCCCTTCAGTCTTGCATTGCTGACGTTGAACTCTGGATGTCCACTAACAAGCTTAGACTTAACTGTGACAAAACAGAAGCCATTCGTTTCACCAAATCCTCCCTCTCCTCCTCTCTCTCTCTCCCTCCTTCTATCACTTTGGGCAGCAGCACTATTGAATTCTCAGACTCCGTCCGTGATCTTGGCATCTTTCTTGATAGCGATCTCTCCATGAAACACCATGTTATGAAAGTCTGTCAGTCCGCTTACATCGAGCTTAAGAGAATAGGTTCTATCCGCCCATACCTTACCGAAGATGCCACCAAGACCCTTGTTTCCTCCTACATTCTTTCTCGATTAGACTACGGAAATTCTGTTCTCATTGGCTGTCCTCAGTCTGTCATCCATCCTTTGCAGCGCGTTCAAAATTCTGCAGCCCGGCTTGTCTGCAAAGCCCCTCGGTCCCAGTCCTGTTCCCCCTTGCTAAAGAAACTTCATTGGCTCCCTGTAGAGCTGAGAATCCAATATAAGTGCTGCTGTATCTGCTACAAAATAATATCTGGCTCAGCCCCATCCTACCTGTCTGACCTGTTCACACTCTATACACCCTCACGATCCCTCCGCTCCTCTGTAGACACTAGAATATTCCGTCTATCTTCTTTTAGTCGCAAACAGCACGGCCAGAGAGCCTTCTCCCACTCTGCTGCCGTTGCGTGGAACTCTCTCCCTTACTCTATCCGACACTGCCAAACATTCTGTTCCTTCAAATCAAACCTTAAAACACACTTCTTCACCCAGTATTTTGATTAATTTTATTTCAACATGGTGCATTTTTGAATTAGGTGTTTGAATGTTTGAATGTTTTGCCTGTGTTAGTATGCTTGCAGATTGTATCGATGTAGTGTTTGAGTTTCGTTGTTCACTTGTGTGCTGAATGCTGCTGCACATGCTTTTGCTTTGCTTTGTATGTATTATGCATGTTTGTCATTGTAAAGCGCTTTGAGAATGTAAAGCGCTCTATAAATCTCCCATATTATTATTATTATTAATGTACACCAAGTATGAAGTATACGAAATACCCTTACTTTCTTGCAGACACCTCAGTTAGCTATCATGCATGCAACTGACTCAAGAAGTCTCACTGGGGAGTTGGAAACTGTGTCGTCTTCAGCCGATTAATACATTACAATATATCAGTAAACACACACACACACACACACACACACACACACACACACACACACTGAATTACAGTCAGCATTGCAAAAAATAAAGATGAATTTTCTTATGCATAATACCAAAGAAGGCAAATTAGTCTGATTTTTGAATTTAAACGAATGATGCAAACAGCGCTACATACCTTGTTCATATCCTGTTCTGCAATGTGGGCTGGCGTATATATTTAATTAGCCCATTGTACATATCCTAGCGGTAAAAACTGTAAGAGATCAAAATCAGATAGCATTAGGAAAATGATACCGCTTGCAGAAACAAAACACAAGAATGCATACTTCTTTCATTTTAGCCAGTCTGAAAAATGCATGTTCGCCAGTGTAAAAACTTACATGACATTTCCACGAACAGCTTCTGTACAAAAGTATGCCCTTGCATTGGGAACTTCGTGGGACTCGAGAAAGGAAAAAAAATAATAGCTTAGAAACTATTCGGTGTTGTGTTGTTATCCTGCAATTGAATAGATGAAAAATCCATGCGTCCTTAAAAGGCACAGTCCTTTCCATGCAAACGATTTGGCTCAACCCAAACCTGGCGATGCTTTTACGTAGAATAAGACTTCCCCTTTCCCAAGACACATGACAAAATTCAACAGCCTGAATCAGTGAATGCTTTGTGTGCACAACAAATTGTTATCCTTTAATTTTTTTGCGAATTCACTTCATTAACAAAAAACTTGTAACAAAAAAAACAAATTCACCAAATTCCAGCTGAGCAGAACTGCTTTCACAATAAGGACTGGGCCTTTAAAGGTACGTTCCTCATCATATTACCCAGTATATCAGACCTGCAATTGTCATGTTTGTCTAGGTTTTTACATGGAAAAAATAAAACTTTATTTTAACATGGGCACATACGTCTGACTTCTTTTGGTGGAGATTGGAGGATGTGCGATTCATTTCCTACTAGGCACTTGTGTCAACATGTGAAATTCATTAAGCGAAATGTTTTCACTATACACAGAACATAACCAGGCTATCAAATGTGTGGTATATGTTCAAGTCAGAATGATGCCCTCATTTTTTTTAATTAAATTTTGAGAGATCTGTGATGTCTGACATTTTGGTTCAAAATGTAAGGAATTTATACTTAAGCTCTAATGAGTAGAATTTGTCTTGTCAACAACCAAAAGCATATTCCTTCCTCTACATGCAAGACTTTCTTTTATCTGTGCATCTTCATTTAGTACAGCAAACAAACAAAAACATCACACTCTGCATAGCGAAACAACTTGCAAAAAAACCCTCACAATCTTTATTGGAAGAAAGCCCCTGACTGTTGCAATGTTTTATGCATTAAAAACCCCACTGAAACTGTGTGTTTGAATTCTTCAGTTTGATCAGCTATATGTGTTTAAAAAGTTACCTTGATCATTCTGACATGCTGTGGCTCAAATCACATCTCAGACAATGTTGTAGACTCCATAGATCTATAGACGTTGAGGCGCATGGAAGAACTGCATTCTGTGGAAACACAAAAAAATATACACAGAGGAAGAACAAGTCACAACAACTTTTAGCAGCAGCAACAGCATATATGATTTTATTAGTGTGGTGTTCGTGATCTAATGAGTTGGGGGGGGGGGGGGGATGTGAGAAGGTTAGTTGGGGAACCGGGGGAGGTTTGATATTAGTCAGCATTGTCATTTAAATGTAATGACTGGTACAATGTTTAATATATATGGAAGACAACAACACTGCAATGTATAATGTGAACCAACTTCTGCATGACAAAGATCAGGTAAAAAAAAAAGTTACCTGTTTCATTCTGGAAACCTTTTGGTCCCATCACATCTCAGGCGTAAACTATATGGACACATACTGTAGTGATTAAAACAAAAACCAGCATGTTAATGGACAAAACGAATTATGTGGATAGGAAAAACAGTAAGAAGAACAGGCGCAGCAAAAAAGTCAATAATCTTACTCCAAATAACACTATCACAAATTCAGTAACTGAACCCCAGTTAAGTGTTAGTGATTCAAATGACTGAAATTAAAACAGGGAGAGAGAGATTGTGAATATATTTGTTTGTGTGTGTGTGTGTGTGTGTGTGTGTGTGTGTGTGTGTGTGTGTGTGTGTGTGTGTGTGTGTGTGTGTGTGTGTGTACAGGGTAAATGCAGAGCCATTGATTGGAAACAAAAACTTGTTACTGTTAAATATCAACAGTTATACAACATAAGAGGCAATGGAAAAGTTGGACATGGATATGAAAATATATGTTGCAGGTGGAAGAGGGGAGGGGGAGAGGGTCTTTGTTGCTTGCAGTTAATAAGCAACTAAGGCCATGCAGCTGTTGTTCTGGATGTAACCTTGTAATGTTTAAGCAAACATATTTGTGGATCATCTTCTGCATTTAGATCTGTTTGAGTATTTGCAAAGTTACCTTGACCATTGTGGCATCCTCTTGATCCCATCACATCTGAGACTATGGCCTGTAGACTCCATGGTCAGTCGCTGGAGTGATAACAAGGTCATTCTGAAAAATTGATGATAATTATGCAGAGAGGGGGCAAGGATAGGGGGGTGGGGGCAGGGTTGAAGGTTGGTAACAGTGCTAGTTGGACATGAGAGTGTTATGGGGTGAGGATGGTGCTGATATTAATAAGCATAATCAGTTAAAGCTCACAACTATCTTGATCTTCACAGACATGAATTGCATAACGAAACCACTAGCATGTACCTTTATTTTTGCCCTCGAGTTATAGGTGGAAGGAAATGTTGAGTGGTAAACACAAGTTTATTGATCACTGGGTCAGCCTGCGGGCAGTCCCCTTTGATCTGCAGATTGCATCAGCATAAACAAACACAACGTCATCATCGTAAACAGCCTGAATGGCCAATCATGAATCTAAGAATACAAACACTGGATCTAATTTGAGAGTCTGCTAACGAGTCAGTTTGAAAATTCAATGAAAATCTGGCAGTCAATGAAGCAGATGTGAACAGCTCAGATCATGGGTCAATAAAGTGTTACACAGATGGTCAAAATTAAAGTACAAGATATTGCACTGGAAGTGGTACTACACTGTTGCTTAGTGTCTGTATGAAGCTACAAGGTGAAAATAGAAAAAGAAAAACACGATTCTTGACTTTGATGGGCTTTTTCTGCTCGTAAACACACATTCTTCTGCTCATCACAGCATGCCCCATTATTGAGTTTAAAACACCAATTAAATTTGTTTTGAATAAAACTCACAATTTTACAATAAGAATTTAGAGACCTGAATCAATTAGGTATATCATACTTAGTTTGACTTTTGCAAAACTAAGTAATTACACATTTAATTGAATCAGTCAGACAGACGGAGACATAGAGAGACAGACAAAGGGCAAACACAAATCTGAGAAGAAACCCCTTTAAAAATGTTACCATGTTTGAAATGAAACATCGCAAGGTGAAGCCATAATTCATCACCTTTCAGTATGACGTCATGAGCGTGTTCCACTTCCACACTTGAAATGACGTGCTTTTGGAGCTTGGAAGTATAATTTCCATTCAACGATCCGAGTTTGTTAAGTTTGAGCATATTTTCAACGTCAAACACCATGAAACTATATATATTTGGAATCAGAAAATAATAAGGAATAGATAGAAGTTGTTTTTAAGTGTCTTTTTTCATAAATAAAGATAGTGGTTATTTATCGGTTTTCTTCATTTTTAAGCATAATTATCAATACAAAACAACAAAACTATATAGTTTTAGATACAGGACGCAATAGAGAATACACCAATATAAATTTTCTGTTTCAAATATTAGTTTTTAAAAATGTAAAAAAATGACATTTCGAACAAACATTTCAATAACAAAACTTTAAATGACCAAGCTGAAATGCAATCCCATAATCCGGCCTAGATCTGAGATTGTGTGATAAGAAATTCGATCAAATTGATGAAAAACTGTAACTGTGAAAGTGCTGCCTCGACCTTTTGGCAAACGGTAAAATATGACGTCATCAAACTGTCCTATCAATAAACGGAAAAACCTTCTATGAGAAAATCCAGTCAAAAATATCCATATCAAATTTCATAAAGATCCACTCAGTAGTTTTTGAGATATGATCTGCAGTGTGAAAAAAAAACAATCTCACGCCCATAACGCAAACTCATTTGGTCGTGTTCTGCCGATACTATAATGTTTTTCTTTCCTAAAACACACTATAATAGTAGCCCTTCCCAATGTCTATGCTAAAACTGACTTGTCTGTGTTGTCAATGATTTTGCTACAGTGTGAGAACAAAAAGTATAAAAATCTCACGCCCATAACGCTGTGACACGAAAACTCATTTGGTCGTGTTCTGCCCATACTATAATGTTTTTCTTTCTTAAAACACACTATAATAGTAGCCCTTCCCAAATGCAATGCTAAAAAATGACTGGTCTGTGTTGTCAATGATTTTCTGCGAGAATGCGATCTATCTGGTTGTCGCAAAGACCGTGTGACACGAAAGTTATGAGCAGAAGACAAATCTGCTGAGTGCAATTACGTTTCAGAAGAGAGTTGGTTAAAACAGTTTATCACTCAGACACGCAAAGGAACACTATAACTTTATAATTCAGGCCATATTTGCTTTCCTTTGTCATGTATGAAAGTACTGGCATGGTTGAAGAAAGTGACCTGTCGCTGTGCAACAAATTTGTCGCCATTTTCCGCCGTGTTTTGTAAATAAAACGTGTTTACTACCCACACATACAAAACGATGTTGTTGGTTCTTTTTATTTTCGCATTGTTTGATTCATGCTTAGCCGTTTAGTATGCTTTGTTTTCTTCTCAATTCAATGGATGGCTATAAAATAAGCATTTAAATGTGAAGGTGTTAAAATTACCCATGATCTGAGCTGTTCACAGATATAGATCTGGCCTTGCGCTTGTGTTTGCAAGCAGATACATGTTTGAACATCCCTTATCTTAACGTTATCATTCAACAGATTGATATTTTGCCTGACGATTTCCTGCCGATGAGCTAAACAAACAATGAAAATCACAGAAGTGGCAAGATTTTGAAGACGAAATTCAGTCATGTATACAAACAAACTCAACAGAAAGAATCTAGCTAACTACTGTGCAGCTTTCGACAAAATCAACGCATTTGGGAAGTTAAGAGTAGAAATAATTAGTATTTAGTGTAGGAGGAGGGTTGGGGGTGGGTAGGGAGGGGGTGGGTATGGTTTACTTTGAGCAGGTCGGTTTCAGTTTTAATAAACAATTTTAGAGAATTGTGTATCTTATATTTGAGTCTTTCGTGTTTTAGACATTGATGCATTTAATAGTTTTAACGAGTTGCCTTTTGTTTTATCATTCTGGTGTTTATCTAGCTGTGCTGTGTATCTTATAAGAAGTTCTTAAAAGTTCGAAGTTATTTTAGCATATAGGTTTGTTGTTTTTTTATGGTCTTAACAGTTAAGTAGAGGTTACATGCCGAGTCTCAGTGATTATCAAAAATAATGGTCGAAGTTAGCGGATCATGAAAAATGCGAGCTTCAGCGAGCTTTTTCATGACCGCGAACTGAGACCATTATTTTTGATAATCACTGAGACGAGGTATGTAACCTCTTTATCCCTCCTTTCTTCAGTTATTCAAAGAAAAGAGGAGTTTTTGTGCGAAAGTTTGATCGAATCATATTCACCCAACCAGTCTACCTGCGCAGGCTATCGATTAATGCGCGGTTGTATAGTTCCGTGCAAATCATTCAATTTTGTTAACACTTCTTGTCAGTTTCCATGTTTTGAACTAAAATCAAGTACACAGTTATGTTGTCATTCTGCTGTGGCGGTAAAGGCAGATAGTGTGTGTTCTGTTCATGTTTTGGTATCGCTCAGAAAATGTTCTTTCCTCGAATGTGACTAGCAGACGAAGTTTTACACCCGTGTTCCAACGTTAAAAACTGTATGAAGTTAAGTTTTCTGGGGCAAAATAGTGTATGAAACCGCTGCATGTTCTTTAAGTTGATTAAATGTTTGCAATTGATTGCGTATGATCTGTTTATAAAATGAAATATTGTTGAAAACTGACCGTCGGATTGCAGTCTTGTCGATGAAGCCGAAATCTGGAAGGGGAACTACTCGTGTCGCTAGACAAAGTATGAGAGTTACTTTTCCTTGGAATCTTGCTAGCGATAAACGATTGTGCACGGCAGATCTGAATTCAGAAAACAACCAAACTCATGGATTTTATATTGAGATTCATGTGTTCAAGCCTGTAGTTGCTGGTTTAAATGCGGTATGGTTGTATTGTTTGCTCCAGAAATGTATATTTTGTACTTTAGAGTGTTCTGAACTTTTGAGTCTCAAAAAGTAGATCCACAATGTGTACAGTCTCTACCCATGAGCTATCGAGGATTCAGGCCCGTTGTTGGGTAAGTGATTTTGGTTGTTGGGTAAGTTACCGAAAAATAACTAGCCCTACAAGTTTACAGAGAGAAAGAAGCAGAGGGGGGGATAAACATGTATTACGTTATCATTAAGATTCATGCTTTGTTAGCACTAAGCAGTTGTTTTAATCAGTCTGGTTTTCTCTTGTTTTCATCTTATGAACATTCTAAATGTTAGACTAACTTATTGTCTTGTACAGAATAACAACTGTGTGAATGGTGCTATACTGAATGAAAGAGTGTGACATGAAGTTCTTGTACATCATTGTAAAGAGTGTGAATGACGTTTTAGTTTAGATGTCAAGCGCTTAGAGCAAGCCTTTTTAACGAAAGTTTTTGATTTAGCGCTATATAAATGTTCTTCTTCTTATTATTATTATTATTATGCCTTAGTCATTCCTGCTTTGATTCCAATAATTCTACATGATCGTAATGCACAAAAAATACGAAAACGAGCTGATCGAAATGAGTAACACTGCCTCACCTGCTATGATTGTACTGTGAAAGCGAAGGTCGTCTGCGATTCGAGATTTCAAAGTCGAACAGCGGCGTTTCTGCACTCTCAGCAGTTATCTTGCTTGGAAATGTGAAAAGCATGACTTGAAATCGAACGGAAGGCACCATTCTACCTTTTCGTTTGGGCGTTGTTTTTGTAAAATCTCCGAAAATGTCATTTCGAAAAAGGCGGTCGCCATTTTTTTTGGTGCCAACTTCTTTGAGTGGGGCTGCTAGCTAGCTGGTCCAAACGGGAGCCTCCCATTCGGTACGCAACCCTGGGAAAAAAGCTTCGTGCACCCCGACCGGGAAGGAGCGGACCGACTTGGGCAGATCTCCCATTGGTTGTCACCCACTTTTGCTTCGTGCACCTCAGCCTGTGTAAAACCATGGAGAGATTGGTCAACGCTAGGATTGGTGTGGAACCTAGAAAAACAAAACCTCTTGAGTGAAGTGCAATATGTGGCTTCCGAAAGGGACGCAGCAACAGTGATCATTTGGTACGTTTTGAGACCTTCGTTCGAGAGGCCTTTGCGAGATCTGAACATGTACTAGCTATATTTTTCGACCTCAAAAAGGCTTACGACACGACTTGGAAACATGGTATTTTAGCTGATCTGCATGAAATGGGTTTTTGAGGACGTCTCCCTGTTTTTGTGGAAGGATTTCTAAGTAATCGATTTTTTACAGTACGGGTGGGTTCCAATCTATCGGAATTCTGTCAACAAGAGATGGGTGTTCCTCAAGGAAGCATTTTCTCACCCATGTTGTTCAACATCAAAATCAATAACATATAGTAAAGGCAGTACTGAAAGGATCCGAGTCATCCCTGTTTGTTGATGACTTTGCACTTTGTGTGCGTGGCAAATCCCTACACAGAGTGGAAAGACAGCTTCAATTATGTATAAACAAGGTGCAAAAATGGGTAACAGAACGGTTTTAAATTTTCCACCAGCAAAACTGTCTGTATGCATCTTTGCAAGCAAAGGGGAGTCATGCCAGAACCCTCTCTTGTCCTGAATGGTAATCCTGTCAAGGCCGTCGAAGAATTTAAATTCCTAGGACTGATCCTTGACCGCCGACTAACATTCCTTAAACATATCCAGTACCTGAGGACGTCATGTCTGAAAGCTCTGGATGTATTGAAAGTGGTCGCTCATACGGACTGGGGTGCTGACCGCACAGTCCTACTCAGACTTTACCGTGCTTTAATCCGATCCAAGTTGGACTATGGTTGTGTCGTCTATTGTGGAGCCGCAAAATCCAACCTAAGGCTTTTAGACACAATACACCACCAGGGTATACGTCTTTGTCTGGGAGCTTTCAGGACGTCTCCAGTACGGTCCTTATATGTTGAGGCCAAAGAACCCTCTCTGAGGCTGCGACGCCTGAAACTCACCCTAAATTATGTGTTGAAACTAAAAGCTATGCCTACAATGCTCTGAATTTGTTTAAAGTCACCCAAATGATCGAGCTCCTCTGTCTTCTCGGATTCAGCCACATCTGGCTGAGTCCGAGATAAAACTCGATCATGTTAGTGAAAACAGATGGACAAAAACACCACCATGGACATTGCCAGATCCAGTTGTGCGACTAGGTCTGACAAGGTTAAAGAAGTCAGAGACAAATGGTTTGATTTTTAAACAGTATTTTAGCCAGTTCTGTTCCGAATTTCCTTCCCACCAACGAATATACACTGATAGGTCCAAAGCTGAAAATAAAGTGGCTTCAGCCTCTGTCACAGGTCCTAAACTAGATAGGGCTTTTTAGGCCCGTCTTCCAGATGACAGTTCTGTATTCTCTGCAGAGTTGAAAGCCTTACAAGCTCTAAAACGGGTGTATCAGTCAAAAAAGAAAGACTTCCTGATTCTTTCGGATTCCCTATCGGCTCTAACAGCTGTGAAGGGAATTCAGCTAGATCACCCACTGTTGGTCGAAATCCAAGAGCTACATGCATCTCTGATTGAAGAAGGCAATAGGATTGTGTTTGCATGGGTGCCGTCCCATGTTGGAATTAGAGGCAACTCTGCGCGCCAGCAAAATTATGCGCAGCGAATGCGTCTCGCAGTCGCCAAATAATGAGTTTCAACTGCGAAAAACGCACTCGATACGCGCGCGTTTTTGCAAATCGAAATCAGTGCATGACAAATTCGTTTTCCCTCAGATAACGAAGACCATACGCGCCCCCAGCGCACACTTATGCAACATGAAGACTAAGTATGCACTCTCACGCAGACGTCACGATTGCTTTTCGCACTCACGCAGGTGACACAACTACTTTACGCACTCTCCACGCAGATGTTACAATTGCTTTACGCACTCTCCACGCAGATGTCACGATTGTTTTACGCACTCCCACGAAGTTGACACGACTACTTTACGCACTCTCACAACTACTTTACCCAATCTCACGCAGTCGACACCTCCACTTTACGAAATCTCACGCAGGCCACAAAATTGCTTTACACACTCACGCAGACGACACGATCACTTTACGCACATCACACAATAATTGTAATGCATTCGAAGAGCACAGTCTCTTACTTAAACAAACATAATAATTTGCAGTCCATAACATTTTATTAATGAAAACATAGGTCAAGTGTTCATTTGATCAAAAATAATATTAACCCTAACGAACTTTCCAAAAATTGAAAAAAATATTGTATAAAAATGAAGGACATTTGACCCTGACATATGGCTGTGAACCTTAGGCACATATTTAAGCATGAACAAGCAACTCAGTCAACGTGGAAAATACCCAATACAAAAAATAAAGCTTCAATTTTCAACATTATCAAATAGGCTTCAAGATGACCAAAAGAAAGGATATCTAGAACAAAACTGATAAAAAGCAGTCCAGCACATGCAGTGCAGATTGAATTGCACCCGTAGAAGGCCAATGTGTAAAAAAAAGCTTTTGCTCATGTGTAATAAATATCAGAAACATAACCCCTGCTGTACTTAAACAAAAATGTTTGATGTGAAGCAGATCAACACTTACCGTAGTTTGGATTTTTGACCGGAATGGGTTTTTTATTTTCTGTTGCTGATTTTGGGGTTTTTACCACTATTTTTTGTTGCAGCATAAGCTTAATTTTTTTTTAAACCATCAAATAGCACAAAAATTGCACACATAAAAAAATCTAATATAAGTGCACTGATGAAAATCACTTGTCAAAGGCAAATTTTTCAATGTTGTGCAACACAGGCGTGTTTTACATGTAACATCCTCTGCACAACAAATCTGCTGCAAATTCAGGCTCAGTAAACATTTACTACAACCACAAGTGAATGAGAACTGCAAGTTGGTATCCCCCTTCATTGTCTCTGTCGACGCCCATTTTTAATCGCTTGCTTCCTTTCATGCAATGGCGTTAGCGCCTTTCGGCGATTGGTCAATGCATTTTGGAGCCAGACAACAACATAATGTTGGTCACACTTGAAGTTAACGCTACTTGATACTGCTTTTTATTCTTATACAAATTAAGTGAACGGGAGAATATAGGGTCAGTAAATAACTTAACTCAAACAGTGAGATAAAGAAAATGTACAGTACACTAATGTGAACGGAGAGACTTGGACACTTTAGTCGAGTCAATACTGATACCCACGCTCAAGAACTGTAGTGTAATATATGAAGTTAAAATCAACCGTGAGATAAATTAGCTCAGTTGGTAAAGCGCCTGATCGCTTTTTCTTACATAGTTGTTCACGGGTTTGACCCTCTTCCGCTGCATTTTTTTTCCCATTACTTTAAAAAAACAAATTCGTAATTTGTAATTCTTGTGTTTTCTTCATTCCAAACGTTTTGGATGATCTAATGAATCAAAATAATCAAAAGGTTGCATGATTATTGAGTACTTCCAGCGGAGTATTTCCCAGAATTACCAATTCTATTTTTTAATAACATCGGCCTTTGTCAAATGCCCTATGGGTATCGCCGCAATCACATATAATTGTGAGATTAAGAAAACAAAACCCAAATACAAACGGAGAAAGTCTGAAACCGACGAGTCGACACACTCTCGAGAACCCAAGTGTAATGAATGTTTGCAGTTCATTTGCAGTTCAACTGTCTATGTTCATGCGTGGGAATTGTGTGCTTGGTTGGCTCAGTGGTAAACCAAATCATGAAGGCTCTTCCATGGCCTGTTGTCTCTTTCTTTTATCACAGGCCTCCAAAAACAAGTCTTGAGCGGCCGTACAGCTTCACGGAACAGCCTCTGCACGACAAAACAAAAAATAACATGAACATCAAACAACTATCATTGATTTGAGAAAAGTCTAAAGTTTATTTCCTGACGCCTGTAAGCTTGGTAAAAAAAACATACAGACACACAAACTTGCATACACACCATACGCTTTTACAACTCACCAACTATATACTTGAGTGAGGAAATTACAACACATTGTAATCCTTGTAGAAGAGAAGTAAAAAAATACCTACCCTAATATTTGTTTTAAAGTTACCTTTACTATGACTTTTTATTTGGGGGCCTTCAGAAATTCATAATACATGTACTATGACATGCAGACGCATATGTGACGACTTTATACCGTTTGCTAACATCCTTATTTCGTATGTAGTCGAAAATCCATGACACTGACAAATGAGCTCAGGAACTTGGCTTCTAGCAATTTAACGTGAAGTGTAAAAGCTTTGACAACTATCATTCACATGGCAAATTTAAAATTGATTCCAAAGAACAAAATTTGAGACAAAAATAACTTGTTTTGTAGACATCCATGTCATCTTCTTCCTAAAAGGACCAGGATGATTTTACAAATTATAAAAAACAACTCACTGCTGATGGCTTTTAGTCGCAGCGTACACCATGGTCTCTTTCCCTGCCCTCCCCCAGAGCCCCATGTCAGCAACCTTGTAACCTATGGAACACCTCCGTCATCACAGCATCAGTAGTCGTCTTTAGTTCATGTCCACCAACCACACCGAGCTCATGGTCATGGTTCTGAAACGAACAAAACAAGCCAAACAATTCAATCTGGAAGCATCATACTGTCACCTGGAACAAAAAATCAATAATCGCACTTGCTTTTAAAAAAAAGTTTTCAGAAGAGCAAATGGTGATTAAGTGTAGCATTGTCATAAAATGTGACCACACACCTTAGGTGACCTGCATTAATCATTCAATGCTATCTCACAAATCTTCATTTGGAAAGCACAAACATAGTTATGCCCATAAGAGAGTGTCAACCGAGATACCATTCAGTGTGGACAATTTTTTTCTGACCCATAATCCGACGCCTACACGAAGTGAAAATCAGAATTCACAAGAAGGCACTGTTGCATGTGTAGCAGTTTTCCTATTATGTGGATTGTATGTTTGTTTGCCCGGCGGAAAACCGTGAGAGTTGTAGATGTTACAGTAAATTCATCAAACCAGTAAATTTGTAAATTTACTGAAATTTTCAGTAAATTTGTAAATTTACTGAAATTTTCAGTAAATTTGTAAATTTCCTGGGTGTCAAACTCAGTAAATTTGTAAATTTCCTGAATTTTTCAGTAAATTGGTAAATTTACGGAGTGAATTTACAAATTGACTGGTTTGATGAATTTACTCTAACATAGATAAGAAACAAAATGTACGTCTTTTGTATAGCTCTGCAGATTTATTGTCTCGTGCGTGCACTTATTATTTACTCTTTTTCTATATCTAGTTTTGCCTCGCGTTGTGTTCGTTCTCCTAGTGCTTGCACCTCTTATCTGCCTGTCGCCTAATTTATCCTCTCTCACCTAAAATTACCGGGTTAGCTTATCTTCATAAAAAGGCTATGATTGCGAGAAGAAATGACGACTTACGTGACAATGAAAACCATTCAGTCGAATAATAGAACCAATTTCATGGGATCACTTTTCTATAAAATAGTTTATTAGACTTATTTATTATCTAGAAAAATGTACAAATGGATCAATACAACAAGCGTAATTTACGCAATATTATAAATTGAGCTTCGTAAGATCAGCACCATTCGCCACACATTCTCCTCTCAAACAACGAACACTCTTGTCTGTGCCTTTGTTCTTTCTAAACTTGACTACTGCAATTACTCTCTTCTCTCTGGCTGTCCTCTGTACCTCCTGCATAAACTACAAAAAGTCCAAAACTCGGCAGCACGCCTCATTCTCAAAGCACGAAAACGAGATCACGCAACACCACTTCTTCACACACTGCACTGGTTACCTATTCAAGCCCGCATTGACTACAAACTGTCCACCCTCTGCTTTAACTTCTTTTCTGGCTCGTCTCCTGCTTACTTCTCTGAACTCCTCACCGTCTATTCTCCAGCAAGACAACTCCGTGCCTCTTCTGACTGTCGCATCCTCACCATTCCACACACCAAAACCAAAACATACGGACAACGCACTTTTACTTTCTGCGCACCCACACAATGGAATTCTCTCCCCTTTCATATCCGCCACTCTCAGTCACCCCAAGCATTCAAACGAGCACTTAAAACGCACCTCTTCAAGAAATACAACCCCTGATTTTGTTTTCTCAGTCCATCAGTTGGCTACATGTAGTGTATTTGTTGTTTTAGTGATAATGTGATAATGTATATAAACATCTCGGGCTGTTTTCAGTATTGTTGATAACATGTTCTGTTTGATTAAGGGTATTCAGCTGGTATTTCCTTGTTTTCACTACCTATTTTATTCATGTTTTTATTACTTAGTTAGTGGAAGAATCTTTTGTAATGTATGTTTGATGGTGTATGCTTTTAATTAAGCGCTGCTGACTATGAATGTAGATGTAAATGCTTGTATAACTGTGTTTTAATTTTAAATGTGTCAAGCGCAAAGAGCATAATTGTAAAGTTATGATGTTGCGCTATATAAATGCTCATTTATTATTATTATAAATTCACATACAAAATCGGTACAAAATCCCGGGTCGCCTTTACACGGCAAACATCAAAAATGCGCAAGTTATCTTAAGAAAAACAATGAAGCCACCTAATCTCCCTTCCCCAGCTAATCCTATCAAAAGGCGAGACTCCGCATATCGAGCTAGCTACATTTTATCCACTACAGGATCTTTTGTCCACTGACTGACTAACTAAGAAATTCTCTCAAACCTATTTCATTTATTGGATCTCTAGAGGGAAGAAAACTGTTCTTCCCTATTGGGATAAATTTAAGGATGGTCTAAGACCTCAGAACTTGCTATTTTAACTTTGATGAGAACGGGACAGACGAATCCCCCTATTCGTCACCAAAGTGTTTTGTCCCTAACCTAATTCCAGTTTCCCCCTTTTGAAAGTACCATGCGCAAAACAGGCGGGACACCAAAAGGAGCTTACCTGAGTTTGCGCAGGTCACCTAATGTTTAATTTCCCCACCTATCTAGCTAATTTAGGACCGTTCAATCAAACGTCACCTGACGTCCGGGTGTTTATTTCTGACTATCTACGAATTCTCGCCTATGTAACTTTTGAACCTTTACTGGTGTTTGAGGTAAACAAGCCAGTAGCATGCGCGGTTATCCTTTGAAGCTGACTATGCCTATTCTGTCCTGACTTTATGAAGAAGTGGTAAGATTCTCTAAGTTCTTTTACTCTGCGTTTTCCCAATGCTATCCCTTTGAAAGAATGCGAAGTCTCCTCTTCTTGTCCCCATTCTAAATCTTGATCTAGTCTACCTTGCCTTTACTCTCTGCGTTGGAGGTTTCTTTTGGATGGGTAAGGACATTTAAGAAGCAATATCGTCGTCAAGTGAGAGACCCTGCAAATTAACATTGAAAGTGGGAACTTCGGAAGCACAGTTGCCAGCTACTCGGTATGCAAGAGCTAAATTGAAAGCCGAAGTAGTGGCTTCGAGAGTTCTGAGGTCAAGGTCGAGGAAATTGGGGGAATCCCAATTTGTGCGCATGCGTTTGTAAACGGTAGGCTTGGTGACCAGAGGAAACAAATCTCATCGCGAGTTCGTAAATGGGCGAACGTTGATCGCGCTGTAGCTTTTACTATAGTTGTTGCTTCTGCCTGGTTGAACGAAAGGGTCGGTTCAAAGCTGTAATGATTGTCTTGAAATTGAATGACTGTCTATAATAATGATTTTGTTCACCAGAATGTAATTGGGGAGAATAAAACATTTTTTGTTTATGTGGTAGCGAAGTCGGTTATGTTAAACCTCTTCTTTTTTTAATGATTGTGTATCGGTAAAACTGTTTTGGACAAAATAGGTTGGTTAGAGCAAACGTTTGGGTTACTGGTAAATTGGAAAAAGGCAGAAATCAATCAGTGTTTGGAGAATCAAGATATAAGGTGTAGTGAAACGAAGATAAGTTCAGTGACTTTCATATTAATTGGGAAAATGTGTGTCCGAATTTTTACAAAAGATCAATTGTTGTACTTTGGTATTTGTACATTTTGTTTGTCGTCGTTAATTGTGAACAGGATGTATGTTTATATAAAATTGAAAGTCAAGATTGGATTTGTTTAGCCTACGCGCGTGTGTGCATGTGTGTTAGACATAGACATAGACATAGAACACTGTGTTATCTCAATTACGAGAAACTCGGGTGTGGTGAATCATAATAACCAACATATAACGTAAGAACATCAATAAAATATCGAGGCACAAATACTCAGCTCATAATAGTGTGTGGTAAGGGGGGATGGGGGGGTGCACACACACACACACACCGTCGAACACACGCACACACAAACACACACGCACGCACGCGCACACACACCGTCGAACACACACATAACATCGAACACACACATAACATCGAACACACACACACACACATAAACACACACACACATAAACACACACACAAACACACACACACGCGCGCACACTCAAACAAACGTATGAAGGAACAGACGCACAATTATACCCGCACGCACGCACGCACACACAGGCAGGCACTCGCATAAATACATACAAACACACACACACACACACACACACACACACACACACACACACACACACACACACACACAGATAAAGCAATGGCCAAAAAAATAGCAGAAACTTACACTTCATCACTGACACTGACATACACACACATATAAAGCAATGACAAAAACAACAGCAGAAACTTACACTCAAACCCACACACACACACAAACACACACACACACACACACAGAAACACACACTCACACATGCACACAACGACGCCCATTTTCATAGAAACACAGTAACCCCCTCGTATAAGCGGGAATGAAAGAGTGGTGGCCAATGACCCAGAACAAACAAAAGTCAAAGCTGGCAACTCAGGTTTGTATTCAGGGAAATGTGCACGAAATGCATGCACAAGATACGACTTTTCCTTCTATTTTCTCTCTTTGGGACTTTCATTTGCGTCAGCTCGGTTTGATATGAAAAACTGAAGAAAAGCCCTGCCTTTTTGCACTGAGAAACTGTGGAAGTAGCGTGTTTACTACTGGGTCTGGCTGAAGTACATTTACCCTCATGTAGCTTCCTCGTTAGCTTCCAAAGTAAACTCTTTTTTCGTCCCATGCATGCGAAAGTGAGGATGTACTTCCGATGTCGCTCAAAACTTTAGAAGTAGTCGCAAACTACCCTGAATTACTTCCTCGCTTTGCTTCGAAGTAAACCCCTTTTCCGGCCCATGCATACGAAAGTGAGGCAAGTACTTCCGATGTCACTCAAAACTTCGGGAGTTGTCGCGAACTTTCCCCATAAGCATACGGGCCCTGGCGTGTACATTCATGCGTCGAGCTCCGCGCACATTTTTTGTGCATGCTCAAAAAATCCCAACGCACATAGCGAATAACAACGAATGCATAGCGTTGGTCCAGCGCGAGTAACGAATACTGACACACACCCAGCGAACGACAACGCACTGGCCAAAATTGTGATTTTTTTTTCAGTGCGCTGGCCGTGCGTCGTGTATGTGTGACTCCCGCATAACGGGTTCCTCGGAGCTTTTTCTTTACATGTAAAAACATGACAACTTTGTAAGGGGCTAATTCAGGAAAATATAGTGAACGGAACATCAGGCAGGCAACCTAATTTATTTATTTATTTATTAAGGAGATTTCTATAGCGCATAACTAAAAGCACTATGCGCTAATCTGTCAGAAATACGATTGATTTGGAAGCTGTGAAAAACGGGACATTGTCTCAAGTACCCGTGTTTGCCGCCAGTCTTTAAACACTACGGGCAGGAGGGTGTTGAGTATGAGGTTAGTGATGGTGGTGGGAAGGGGGGTGGGGATTGAATAATTAAATGAATTGGTATGTCATTTTGACAGGTCGCAAGAGGATCAAGTTTGGGGCAATTATAGTAGGAAAAATCAACGTTCTCTTGTACATTATTTTATGAGGGTAGAACAGCAAACACTTTTTAATCATTTACAGTGGAACCCTCTTGGGGGGGGGGGGGGGGGGGAGGGGGTCCACTGTAATGGGACATGCGAAGGCCAGATGTCCTACTATGCGTTTGCTTTTCTTGTTGTATTTATCCCCCTGGGCTTTGTTGACAGTGTTGTTCATCGTGCCTTGTGATGTGCAGGTCGCAGCCTGAACGTGAAAAAGAATGATGGCATCAAGGAGTCAACAGACAGCAGTATCATTGAAGATGAGGACACCAAGGGTGAGATTTTTCATCATTGCTACTTTATGATCATATCATGCACTATCAAAGCTTACCCTGTCACTGCTTTCCCTTCCACACTGCAGCTTTCAAGCACATTGGCTTATGTTTCATATCAAAATGGCAAAATACAGGCAGGGAGCAGAGCGCGGGACTGGGGATAGAGGGTCAACTGGGTTTTAGTTTTTTTGTGAGAGAAGGAATCGCAACAGAAGCTAGGAATACAATTCCAAGGCTTTTTTTCCACTTGAAGTGAAGTTACGGTCATTATATAATCTACAGTTCAACTCAATCTCAGCACCCATCATCATTTTCAAAATGTCTTTGTCAGACGTAAGCTGTTCCCAAACATCTAAAAAGTTTTCTAACGTACCTGCTGCAAAATGTTCAGCCTCTACAGTCAGCGAATGTACTAGGTTGGGAACCAGTAAGCTGAACTCGCTTACCTCTTCATAGGTCCCTAAAAATTATGTAGCGATGGGGTAGCGCTGACCCTGTGTCTGTGGTTTTTGGTTCTGATAGCCGCCACGTTTCATCGGAGGTGTTTGTTTGAGCTTTGGCCTCAAAAAGACCCTTTTTGGCTCGCCTCAGTAATGGGTGAGTTTTAGTATTCATCCGTGTTCGTCCATGTGAAAAAAACACTTAAAGGCATACTAACGCACTCCCGTGTTTACAAAGTGTAGTTTGCCCACAATCGATGTCAAACGCACCATAAGACCATATAATGACGATACGTCACCATGCGCGGACCATAATACATGCATTACAGCTTGTTCTGGCCTCTGAAAAAGTGAGGATGTCAACAAAGCCGCGGTGTTCTCTCCCTTGCATCAACGTTACATGTGTTGCCAAATCTATAAATAGGACGATCCAGATCAAAATGAAAATTCAAATATCTCAACATTTAAGGGGTCCTAGACCACAATATTTTGCAGGGAACTTAATTTAGTCTGTCTCCAGCTGTTGGTAAAGCAATTAGCGTGTATAGTCATCGAGTACATATGGCTTTAACGTTGAGGTTATCTCGGATGTTTTTTAAGCTAGACTTTTGAAACTCTGCAGACTTTTAGGGTTTGATGATCTCACGAAGTGACTCGAATTTGGTTGACCCTCCTCAAATTGGGGTCACAGCGGGGTCATGTTCGTTTCATAAAAACTTAACGTTGATGTTATATCTCGAATGTTTTTGAAGCTAGAGCTTTAAAACTTTGCACACGTCGTTTGATAATCTCCCGACTTGACGCAAGTTTGATTGACCCTCTTAAAGTTTTGCGGACACAGGGGTTCATGATCCATTCATAAAAACTTAGCATTGAGGTTATCTCAGGCGTTTTTGAAGCTACAGCTTTAAAACTGTGCTCACTTCAAGGATTTGATAATCTGCCAACATGACCCTGGTTTGGTTGACCCCCGTCACATTTTGGGGTCACAGTGGGGTCATGTTCGTAAAAACTTCACGTTGAGTTTTTGAGTCACTTGAGAAAAAGTGACTCTATGTAATCGGTCAGTGTTAGTCTGTCCGGCCGGCCGTCGACGGCCGGCCGTCCGTAGACACCACCTTAACGTTGGACTTTTCTCGGAAACTATCAAAGCGATCGGGCTCATATTTTGTTTAGTCGTGACCTCCAATGACCTCTACACTTTAACGATGGTTTCGTTGACCTTTGACCTTTTTCAAGGTCACAGGTCAGCGTCAAAGGAAAAATTAGACATTTTATATCTTTGACAAAGTTCATCGGATGTGATTGAAACTTTGTAGGATTATTCTTTACATCAAAGTATTTACATCTGTAGCCTTTTACGAACGTTATCAGAAAAACAAGGGAGATAACTAGCCTTTTCTGTTCGGCAACACACAACTTAACGTTGGGCTTTTCTCGGAAACTATAAAAGTGACCGGGCTCAAATTTTATGTGAACGTGACTCATTGTGTTGTGAATAGCAATTTCTTCCTGTCCATCTGATGCCTCATATAATATTCAGAACTGCGAAAGTGACTCGATCGAGCGTTTGCTCTTCTTGTTTCAGTTATTTTGGGAGCAATTTTACACAATTTTAGGTGTTGACAATCAGCAGACATGACCCACATTTGGCTTGTTTTTATCAAATGTCAGAGTCAAAGCATGAAAATGTTTGCTGGAGAAGATTTTCACCCCTGAAAATATCCACTGAGCTATCAAGAAAATAAGTCTTGAGCTCATCAGGCTATGATGTCATCGTTTGATTTGGTCACAGCTTAGTGTCTGGGGTATTTTAGTCTTGGCTAGATTATTGGTTATGATGTCATAGTGTCTGAAATGAGGTCACGTTATGATGTCACGTTATGATGTCATAGTGTCTGAAATGAGGGCAGGAAAGTGTCTGAGTACACAAATTATGTTGTCTTGGCCAGCCCCACGAAAATTGGTAATTGGGTCGTTTTCAGAAAAGGATTTGATAATCTGCCAATTTTTGGCTCACGTAAGTGTAGCCTATGCGATCGTAACTTTGTCTGTCTGTGCGTGCGTGCGTGTGTGCGTGCGTGTGTATATCTGTGGTAGAAACTTTAACATTTCGTCATTTGAAGACGTCACATTATGACGTAAGAGGGTTAGACGTCACGCGAAGGAATTACTGAAAGTCTCGGTCATTGTTATTTTGAGCGGGCCGAGACTAGTTGGCAGTCGTGTCCCTGTAAGTAGGCTACATGCAGACAGACAGATCTAGATTTAGTGTCTCGCTTTCTTGCACAGTGTCACCTATGCTTACTGTGTGTGTGTGTGTGTGTGTGTATGTGTGTATGTGTGACGGAGTGATTGAGTTTGTGTTACTGTTTGTCGATTTCTTACGTGAGCCTTGAAGGCTTCGCCTCTTGTGATAGAATAAATCAAATGCTTTAAACATATGTATATTTCCAATTTTCCTGTTTCCATGTGTTGGAGATAGTAAATGAATACAATCCAAAAGATTGTTGCCTTCCTTTGTCTGTTGAGTTGTACTGTTTTAGTATTGTAAATCATGTCGATTTCAAAATGGCCGATTTGTGACATGACTTTTATTGTCCCAAATGAAATAAGTTTTGCAGCAAAAAATATGCATGGATCAGTTGAGCAAAACTCATATTGTTTATATGCCGAGTAATAAAAGTTAAATTCACGTCCTAAGTATTTGAAAATTGCATCCCCCCAAAAATTAACAGTCGCTACCCTTCGTTACTACAACCATCCACCAACTTCCCATCCCCTGCCTGTAAAATTGGACTAATCCAGGCCCTACTTTTCGTTTCTATTTTTAAATGTGAGGCAATGAGAATGTTTGGACGGAATGTAAATTGTATGGAGTTTGGTTAACACACTTTTTAAAGCCTGAAATAAAAGCATGACAGTTTCGTTACCACTCTGTGAAGTAGCAACTGAACATATGTATTGTGTTACAATTGTTTTACGAAAAGCAAGATCGATCTATATTTCCTGTGTATTTATACGCACTACCGGCGGAACTTCAAATGTGTGATTCTTAAAACGGCGCGTGTTGTTGCAACAGTTTTATCAACGGTCAAGTTTTCGTTACTGTTGTGCTTGTGAATGAAGCGACTGTTCTCTCTTTTGAGCATTTGAGTTTACAAGATAAAACGTTGCACCTATTTCAATTGGCATGTACATTTTTATTGTTACTTGTGTTTGCAAAAGGAATGAAGAGTGTACTCAGATAAAAAAAAAAATAGCTTAAAGGCACAGTAAGCCTCCTGTAAACCATCACAGATACTGTCAGGCTTTTACACACAGTACAAACACCCTTTCATTTAAACACTCACCGCTTGAGAACATCCTCGGTGCCCTCCGTAAAGAGCGAGCAATTTTCAAAGAATTCATTTTTGCGTGGTTTTTCTTACCCCTGAGCCATCGTGAACTCCATAAAAAAAATAGCTTAAAGGCACAGTAAGCCTCCTGTAAACCATCACAGATACTGTCAGGCTTTTACACACAGTACAAACACCCTTTCATTTAAACACTCACCGCTTGAGAACATCCTCGGTGCCCTCCGTAAAGAGCGAGCAATTTTCAAAGAATTCATTTTTGCGTGTTTTTTCTTACCCCTGAGCCATCGTGAACCCGTGTGATCAAGTTTCCCTTTTTGAGTCACTTGAGAAAAAGTGACTCTATGTAATCGGTCAGTGTTAGTCTGTCCGGCCGGCCGTCCGGCCGGCCGTCCGTAGACACCACCTTAACGTTGGACTTTTCTCGGAAACTATCAAAGCGATCCGGCTCATATTTTGTTTAGTCGTGACCTCCAATGACCTCTACACTTTAACGATGGTTTCGTTGACCTTTGACCTTTTTCAAGGTCACAGGTCAGCGTCAAAGGAAAAATTAGACATTTTATATCTTTGACAAAGTTCATCGGATGTGATTGAAACTTTGTAGGATTATTCTTTACATCAAAGTATTTACATCTGTAGCCTTTTACGAACGTTATCAGAAAAACAAGGGAGATAACTAGCCTTTTCTGTTCGGCAACACACAACTTAACGTTGGGCTTTTCTCGGAAACTATAAAAGTGACCGGGCTCAAATTTTATGTGAACGTGACTCCCAGTGACCTCTACACTTTGACGTCTGCTTTGGTGACCTTTGACCTTTTTCAAGGTCACAGGTATGTCTTGAAGGAAAAAAATTGAAATATCATATCTCTGAAACTATTCATCGGATTTGATTCAAACTTTATAGGATTATTCTTTACATCAAATTATTTACATCTGTATTGTGTTGTGAATAGCAATTTCTTCCTGTCCATCTGATGCCTCATATAATATTCAGAACTGCGAAAGTGACTCGATCGAGCGTTTGCTCTTCTTGTTCACAATGTAGTCGTCAGTTAGTAATTTGAATGCGACTCGCTGTGAGCTTATCTGCAATAGCACGTTATTAAGTACCTCTGACTCATTCTGATAAGCATTGCTCCACGGCTATTGCCAGTTGTCTCTCTGACCGGACGCTACAGTCCTACGCGAATCTATCAAAACACGAATACAGAGTTATCTCCCATATGTTTTTCGCGAGCTCTGATCTAAATTTGAGATCAGTGTTCGCGAGACGAAAATTATTGCAGATTGGCCGACTTCGACAGTGATCTCCGTTCTGTTCTTCACAGTTATGATAAAGACATCGTTCTAAGGTCAAACCAAGTCGAAATTTTGGGACTGCTGCCGGAAGGAGACCGTAATATATGGTTTCATCACTCTCAACTGGTTACAGAAAAAAACGTCTGCTCCAGTGAGCGCCGAAACCAAACGGTTGATTATCACGTGACACTTTTGCCATATTTAGAGTTGTTTGCACAGTAAATACAGCCGCGAAAAATAGCTCGCTTGAAACTGTCTTACATATCAATTCCTTTGTAATTTAAAAATTACAAAACACCATGAAAAATCATTATCGACGATCGCGAATCTGCTTATATCAATAATACATTGCAAACAACTCTAAATATGTAAAAAAATAAAAAAAATAAAAAATAAAAAAAAATCGGTTTCCTTGCCAGACAAGGAAACTCAAGGTCAGGGAGAGAATGAGCCGAACTCATTTTGACCTGAGTTCAGGATGCCTCTGACTATGCACGAAACAAACGGCTGTGGCTCACAAGAACTCTAGCGATGGCTTTTGACTGTTCAGAGGAACTGGCGATAGACATAAACCGTCGTCTGCTACGAGAACCACGACCTTGCGTGACCCTGCTTCCGGGCTTTTCTTTTTTCAAACTTTCAAATCATCTCTCACATTTGACCGCCTCTCGTCTACAGGGTCGGTCGATATATTCTACCCCCGAAATAGCACTTGTTTGCATCTTCAATGACTCCATCTTCCATTAAAATCCCAAACCGATGTCAAATACGAGCTGATTTTGTGAAATAAAGCACATTTCTACTTCTAAAACCCATCGAACAGCCATTTCCGGCGCTCGATCGCCGACATGTTCAGCTTTGATGGTAATCTACGGACACATATGAACCGCTCTATGACATTTTATGCATCAAGAAACAATGTAAGGCATCGCTGAATCTGTAGCTTACTTTAAATCCCGACGTAAATCAAACAAATCCAAGAAAACTGACAAAACGTGCCTTCAATCGTGGCAGGCCCCGCGTAGAGCCTCAGTCCCGCTTATGACCGGCTATCCCCCGTGAAGAATGCCATTCATATACGGGCCACTCATGAACCGGTTGATGACGCGACTTCACGGACCAATCGTTTTGTCACGAGAGTTATTTGCGTCATCGGCACCGCGGCGCAAAAATTTGCCTTGTGTCTTATACAAGTTAGTAACTTTGGAATTGATCAACAAGGATTATTTTCTGAAACTATAATTGGAGCATCTAAGTTTCATACCCTACAGTTTTCTGCAGCTGCTCTTTGAAAACAACAAGAAAAACTTTTCCCTTATTTCTGACCCTTTGAATAACCGAAAGAAAAGAAAATCCACAAGCGATAAATTAGTCTGCAAATGATATTGAAATTGATTATGAATCTTCTTTTAGACTTAAAAGCAAACATGATTTGGTAAAAAAAAAAAAAAATTGTATCTGTCATTTAAACATGTTTTTCAGAACCATTTGGTTACTATGTAGCAATTGTTACACTAGGCCTCCGGTAATATTTGATCACCTCCTGCAAAGCAAGCAATTGATTAAATATCCCAATTTTTGCTGATTCTTGTGTGCTAGACTAAACTTTTAAAATCTAAATAATAAATCGACAGCTTGTTACACAAACATTCTTAAATCATAAAAGATTTCTTTTTTCATCAAGACAAGATCAGTACAATTCGAAGTTTTGAAAGTTTGAAAAAAGAAAAGCCCGGAAGCAGGGTCACGCAAGGTCGTGGTTCTCGTAGCAGACGACGGTTTATGTCTATCGCCAGTTCCTCTGAACAGTCAAAAACCATCGCTAGAGTTCTTGTGAATCACAGCCGTTTGTTTCGTATAGATTCAGAGGTACATAATAACGTGCTATTGCAGATAAGCTTACAGCGAGTCACATTCAAATTACAAACTGACGACTACATTGTGAAAAAAGGAAACTGGATCACAAGGGTTCACGATGGCTCAGGGGTAAGATAAACCACGCAAAAATGAATTCTTTGAAAATTGCTCGCTCTTTACGGAGGGCACCGAGGATGTTCTCAAGCGGTGAGTGTTTAAATGAAAGGGTGTTTGTACTGTGTGTAAAAGCCTGACAGTATCTGTGATGGTTTACGGGAGGCTTACTGTGCCTTTAATATAATTCAATTTTCAAGTTCCCGAGCAAAACTTTATTTTAATTTTAATCAACTTCTTGTCACACATCCGAGTACCTTTTCTGAAAACGACCCAATTATTGTTCTTGTAAAATAAAATAAATCTCTTGTTTCAAAATGTGAGGATGTTAAGCATGTCAGTGGTGGGAAGGGGGTCAGGGGGTGGTGCAAGTTTGTAAATGGGGGTCGGGGTGGTGGTGCAAGTTTGTAAATGTGGAATATTCTTTGTGTTGAATAACTAAATTGATTGATACAGGTCACAGTAGGATCAAGTTTGTGTCAATCAGTCGGACGTAATGAAGCTGGGCCAGCATTTTTTTTAATTTTTTTAAATTTATCATTATGTTGTGTGGTTTTTTGACTCACATGCGAAGCAAAAGTGAGTCTATGTACTCACCCGAGTCGTCCGTCCGTCCCGGCGTCCGTCCGTCCGTCCGGAAAACTTTAACGTTGGATTATCTTGGACACTATTAAGTCTATCAACACCTGATGTGGCCTGATGGTGTATGGTTACAAGATCTCAAAAAACATGTGCGGCAGCTTGACCTCACTTCAAGTTCAAGGTCACAGGGGCCGTAATTGTTGTCTTAAAAACGACCATTTTTCACATTTTCGCATTTTTTTCTGAAGTTATCGAGAATGGCAACCTTAGCTATGTATGCTATACAGGGCAATGTAAGCCCTATCTTTGGACACCAGTTTGGTTGACCTTGCTTCAAGGTCAAGGTCGCAAGGGTCCTTTAAAGTTGGATTGTATACATAGTTTGAAGTGACCTTGACCTTGAACTATGGAAGGTAACTCTTCCAAATCTACATATGTGTGAGGGAAATACATTATACTTACAAAAGTGAGTCTATATACTCACCGACATCGTCCGCCTGTCCTTCCGGGCGTCCGGGCGTCCGTCCCCCCCGTCCGTCTGTGAAACCTTTAACATTGTATATTTCTTGGACACTATTAAGTCTATCAACACCAATTGTGGCCTGATGGTGTATGGTTACAAGATCTTCAGAAACATGTTTGGCAACTTGACCTCACTTCAAGGTCAAGGTCACAGGGGCCATAATTGTTGTCTTAAAAACGATTGTTTTTCACATTTTCACAGTTTTTTCTGAAGTTATTGAGAATGGCAACCTTAGCTATGTATGCTATACAGGGCAAAGTAAGCCCTATCTTTGGACACCAGTTTGGTTGACCTTGCTTCAAGGTCAAGGTCGCAAAGGTCCTTCAAAGTTGAAATGTATATATTTTGAAGTGACCTTGACCTTGAACTATTGAAAATAACTCTTCCAAAACTACATATGTGTGAGGGAAATACATTATATTTTCATACTAACTCACGTTAGGTTACATATCTTCAAGTTCCAAGTTTTCTGTAATTATTTTCTTTACTGAATAAATATTGTTTTTCTCAGTTTTATTGTAAAATTATTGTAAAATTATTCTGAAAGAAAGATCAAGGTCTGTTCAGCATGTGAGTCGTGTGGGCTTTGCCCTTCTTGTTTTTTTTATTGGTGTGTGTGTTTCTTGTGTTGTTGTTTTTTGGAGGGGGGGGGGGGGGGTCATATGTAGTTGGTTTCTCTTTTTAAGACCTACAAAACCCTGGAAAAATCAGGTATTATAAAAGAAGAAGTCTTAAAATATGGGTAAACTTGCATAGGTTATGAACAGAAAAAAAAACCCAGGGTCTTGAAAAGTGGAGGGTCTTCTTGGGGGTTGGGGGTCTTAAAAGGTAGGTCGAGTCTTCTATCAGGTTTGGTAAGGAAGGAATCCTTCTATGTGGTGGTCTTAAAAGTGGGGGTTCGAAGGCGAGTCGTGTATAAGCATTTGCTTTTCTTGTTTGTTGTTGTACTGGAAGCGACCCTGACCGGAACGGGAGTAATTCCCCTTTCTTGCAGCACTGTTGCTTATCCTGTCAAACTCTTGGATGTTCTTCAGCGAAGCCACTAAATTATCCCCAAAATTGGTCAGTTATATATATACTGACTCCTCGCACAAGCGAGGGTTTATCGGTGAACACATCAATTGCCTTCTGTGTAGCGAAAGCTCGCGATTGGCATGTCTAAGCAAAGCAATTGTGTACCTGTACGTGTTGTGATGACGTCACATTCTGGAAACTTGGTCCAGATTCTCTACAATAGCCAACTTGCACAATACCCCGCTTGAATAGCTCTTCTGTGCGCCCCCCGCGGGTTAGGGGGAAGAATTTACCCGATGCTCCCCAGCATGTCGTAAGAGGCGACTAACGGATTCTGTTTCTTCTTTTACCCTTGTTAAGTGTTTCTTGTATAGAATATAGTCAATGTTTGTAAAGATTTTAGTCAAGCAGTATGTAAGAAATGTTAAGTCCTTTGTACTGGAAACTTGCATTCTCCCAGAAAGGTAATAATAAATATATTGTACTACGTTGCAACTAGCCCCTGGAGCAATTTTTTTATTAGTGCTTTTGTGAACAAGAAACAATTAACAAGTGGCTCTATCCCATCTCCCCCCCTTTCCCCGTCGCGATATAATCTTCGTGGTTGAAAACGACGTTAAACACCAAATAAAGAAAGAAAGCTCTTCTGTGCGAAAGAGAAGGAAGATTCACTTCCGTGCGGTCTTTTTTTTTGCTCAAGAGTTATCGTTCCTTCTATACATACGCTATACATGTACAGTCACTGATCTAAAGTAAATGGCTACCGCGAGTGGGAATTTTCGTGCGATTGCAAGTACCAAAGTTGCAAAATTACATCAAAGAAAGAAAAATACAATATTCAGGACACAAGAAACCGAAGGTGATAAAGTTATTGAACAGACAACGGAGTACCGGGATGGCACGTAATTTTGACGTCGAAGAGAATTCAGCCATCGCTTCGCAAGCGCTAGTGTTCTCTGACGCGTGTTTCTTTCAGGCGAGATATTCTTTCGGCTAGCCGCTTGCGAAGCTAGGAGGCGAGATTGTCTATGAAACGGTTTAATGGCTAGCTACGCAAGAATTAAACACCATTGGTTGATTCCGAAAAGGTCGTCTGCACTGGTCGGTAAAAAACCATAGACAGCCAATCGGATGGGCAGCTGCGTGGGCGCCATGTTTTCTCGCTAAGCGAGCAAGCCCAAAGCTACCTAGCGTTCGAGGCGAGAATTCTAGCGTCACTCGCGGCGAGATGTGCCCAAGAAACGGTACTTCCTCGCCCCACTGGCCAATCTCGCCTATTCTCGCCTGTAAGAAACAGGGGACTGGCTTGTGTAAAAAAAATTAAACAAATAAAACTCGATCGCCTTTCCTTTGTGTACGGGTACTTTGAACGAACTTTAGGTACATTAGCTCCAGAATTTGTTAATATTGACACACTCCTGACAGGTGATTCAAACATATCCATATTTGAAAATAGTGCTATTTTTGTTATTGTCCAAAGCTATATTGAGAAATCAAACCGCTTTGGGACACCTTAGTTCGATGTGGTTTTTGACTCACATGCGAAGCAAAAGTGAGTCTATGTACTCACCCGAGTCGTCCGTCCGTCCGTCCGTCGGTCCCGGCGTCCGTCCGGAAAACTTTAACGTTGGATATTTCTTGGACACTATTAAGTCTATCAACACCTGATGTGGCCTGATGGTGTATGGTTACAAGATCTCAAAAAACATGTGCGGCAACTTGACCTCACTTCAAGTTCAAGGTCACAGGGGCCGTAATTGTTGTCTTAAAAACGACCATTTTTCACATTTTCGCATTTTTTTCTGAAGTTATCGAGAATGGCAACCTTAGCTATGTATGCTATACAGGGCAATGTAAGCCCTATCTTTGGACACCAGTTTGGTTGACCTTGCCTCAAGGTCAAGGTCGCAAGGGTCCTTTAAAGTTGGATTGTATACATATTTTGAAGTGACCTTGACCCTGAACTATGGAAGATAACTGTTTCAAACTTAAAAATTATGTGGGGCACATGTTATGCTTTCATCATGAGACACATTTGGTCACATATGATCAAGGTCACTTTGACCCTTATGAAATGTGACCAAAATAAGGTAGTGAACCACTAAAAGTGACCATATCTCATGGTAGAAAGAGCCAATAAGCACCATTGTACTTCCTATGTCTTGAATTAACAGCTTTGTGTTGCATGACCTTGGATGACCTTGACCTTGGGTCAAGGTCACATGTATTTTGGTAGGAAAAATGTGTAAAGCAGTTCTTAGTGTATGATGTCATTGCTAGGTTTAGTTATTGAGTCACTTGAGAAAAAGTGACTCTATGTAATCGGTCAGTGTTAGTCTGTCCGGCCGGCCGTCCGGCCGGCCGGCCGGCCGTCCGTAGACACCACCTTAACGTTGGACTTTTCTCGGAAACTATCAAAGCGATCGGGCTCATATTTTGTTTAGTCGTGACCTCCAATGACCTCTACACTTTAACGATGGTTTCGTTGACCTTTGACCTTTTTCAAGGTCACAGGTCAGCGTCAAAGGAAAAATTAGACATTTTATATCTTTTCTCGGAAACTATCAAAGCGATCGGGCTCATATTTTGTTTAGTCGTGACCTCCAATGACCTCTACACTTTAACGATGGTTTCGTTGACCTTTGACCTTTTTCAAGGTCACAGGTCAGCGTCAAAGGAAAAATTAGACATTTTATATCTTTGACAAAGTTCATCGGATGTGATTGAAACTTTGTAGGATTATTCTTTACATCAAAGTATTTACATCTGTAGCCTTTTACGAACGTTATCAGAAAAACAAGGGAGATAACTAGCCTTTTCTGTTCGGCAACACACAACTTAACGTTGGGCTTTTCTCGGAAACTATAAAAGTGACCGGGCTCAAATTTTATGTGAACGTGACTCATTGTGTTGTGAATAGCAATTTCTTCCTGTCCATCTGATGCCTCATATAATATTCAGAACTGCGAAAGTGACTCGATCGAGCGTTTGCTCTTCTTGTTTGACCTTGACCCTGAAGGTCAAGGTCATGTAAAGGTCAAAGTCAAGCATGTGAGTCGTATGGGCTTTGCCCTTCTTGTGTTTTTATTTTTTATTTTTTATATATTACTTGGGGCCCATCTATTTTTTGATATTTTTTTTGTGTCTTTCGTTCTTGTTTTGTATTTGTTTTCGTTTTCGGTATTGACACAGATTGTGTTCGATAATTCAAACAAGGTTGTTTTTCTCTTCTTTTTTTTTCTCTCTTTTCAAAAATGTGTCGAATTGATCATATTCCGCCACGAAATTTCAGGCATGTTTATGTGAGCACTTATCATACGTTTTAAACTTGTTGTGCTCGTTCTTAATGATGTTGTTATATTATCATGTGTCTGTTTATGAATAAAATACTGTTTAAACAAAAAACTACCGCCCAGTATTTATTTTTACTGCCCAGTAATTATTTATTTTTCCCCGGTATTCATGTGTGTCTAGAGGAACCCCCCGCGGGTTAGGGGGAAGAATGTACCCGATGCTCCCCAGCATGTCGTAAGAGGCGACTAACGGATTCTGTTTCTCCTTTTACCCTTGTTAAGTGTTTCTTGTATAGAATATAGTCAATGTTTGTAAAGATTTTAGTCAAGCAGTATGTAAGAAATGTTAAGTCCTTTGTACTGGAAACTTGCATTCTCCCAGTAAGGTAATATATTGTACTACGTTGCAAGCCCCTGGAGCAATTTTTTGATTAGTGCTTTTGTGAACAAGAAACAATTAACAAGTGGCTCTATCCCATCTCCCCCCCCCCCCCCCCCCCCCCCCTTTCCCCGTCGCGATATAACCTTGAACGGTTGAAAACGACGTTAAACACCAAATAAAGAAAGAACAAATCGCGGTTTTAGGTTCGACGTGATTTGTCAAATGTTTTTACATTTTTACAAATCACGGGTTAACAGCCCTCAAACGCATCTGCCTAGGTTTTTTTTTTTATGATGGTTAGTTTAGAAAGAACTCTTCACAGACAGCCTACTGGGAACATCAAACTCTTTCGGAACCAATACACCGATTAACAGTTCTGCGGCCATTTTAGATTCGCACATGCGCACATCTTTTTCTACGAGCACTTTTGCTCCTTCTTCCTCTTCCGGTTTCCTGTTTTTGAGAAAATGCGCATCCGCAGATCGTTTTTTCGAAAGTTTTTTCTGCTTCTTCTTGTTCCGGTTGATTTGAGAAAGCGTAGATTCAGTTGGCAAAAAGTGCCATGTTGTAGTCTTCCAGCCCTGAAGTTGCTTTTGAGTGTTCGAAGAAAGAGTGTAAAGGTTCTAAGGATTGTACATCGGGCACACAAACACGCGATTTTCCTTTTATCCCCCTTTGATTTGAACGCGTGCGCAGATCGTTTTTTGCGAGTATGTTTGTACTTCTTCCTCTTCCGCTTTCCTTCTTCGTTCCATGTAAACGCCGAAACTGTTAACACATATTTTTAACTTAGAAGGACAATTAAATTACATCAAACACAACTTTTTCGTTCAATATCTTTAAAATTACAATCATTCTACCTAATGACCTTCCTCTGCAATGATTTTTAAGTAAGTTTGACCAGAAACATTTTTTTAAGATAGTTTCCCTTTTTGACTCACATGCGAAGCAAAAGTGAGTCTATGTACTCACCCGAGTCGTCCGTCCGTCCGTCCCGGCGTCCGTCCGGAAAACTTTAACGTTGGATATTTCTTGGACACTATTAAGTCTATCAACACCTGATGTGGCCTGATGGTGTATGGTTACAAAATCTCAAAAAACATGTGCGGCAACTTGACCTCACTTCAAGTTCAAGGTCACAGGGGCCGTAATTGTTGTCTTAAAAACGACCATTTTTCACATTTTCGCATTTTTTTCTGAAGTTATCGAGAATGGCAACCTTAGCTATGTATGCTATACAGGGCAATGTAAGCCCTATCTTTGGACACCAGTTTGGTTGACCTTGCTTCAAGGTCAAGGTCGCAAGGGTCCTTTAAAGTTGGATTGTATACATATTTTGAAGTGACCTTGACCCTGAACTATGGAAGATAACTGTTTCAAACTTAAAAATTATGTGGGGCACATGTTATGCTTTCATCATGAGACACATTTGGTCACATATGATCAAGGTCAAGGTCACTTTGACCCTTATGAAATGTGACCAAAATAAGGTAGTGAACCACTAAAAGTGACCATATCTCATGGTAGAAAGAGCCAATAAGCACCATTGTACTTCCTATGTCTTGAATTAACAGCTTTGTGTTGCATGACCTTGGATGACCTTGACCTTGGGTCAAGGTCACATGTATTTTGGTAGGAAAAATGTGTAAAGCAGTTCTTAGTGTATGATGTCATTGCTAGGTTTAGTTATTTGACCTTGACCCTGAAGGTCAAGGTCATGTAAAGGTCAAGGTCAAGCATGTGAGTCGTATGGGCTTTGCCCTTGTTTCATGATTATTTACACCAAATGTAACATACAGACCAGCTAAAAAAGAACGCTCAAAATTCAAAACCTATTTTCAGATCAAACTTTTAATAATCTAACATATGTTTCTCCATCCATTTCTGGACCTATTAAAAATTAGATTGAGATGATACCCTAATCAGTAACTTGGTTATTCAATGCACAATGTACCATGCAATTCGCGTAACGCCTTGTGTGCCCAAAAAGGTGCTTTTTTTCTTGAACAAAGTCAATTTTCTCAGCATCCAGACGACTGACGGACATAAATTTGGTATGGATAGAATCTGCATGAGGAATACTTCATAACTGTATTGTTTATATTGTAGTCATTTAAAAACAGAATAAAATACAGAGTAATAAAAGTATCCAGAACAGGATTTTTGCATTTGGACACCTTGACAGATTCTTGACCATATATATATTCTGTTATTGATTGGTGACAAATATACTCTCAGAAAAGAGAAGCATTTGATTTTTTAAAGCTTGCTTCCTGAGAAATACCAGATCAGTTAAATCTTTGCTGCCCTTCCTGCCCCACATACACACACCATGGACGCTCCCTCAGAAGTTTATTTCTGACAGTATGCTGTTTGTTTTTTTGTTTGGGTTGTGTATGGTGTTTTTTTATGTATTCTTTTTACATGTCTTCCTGTACAGAAACAAAAAAGCATTTCAGTTCATTGTTGACCTTGTTTCTGTGCTATGTCTGAGACAGTGGTCATACCACCTAAAACAGATTTTGAGAGTGAGTATGTGTGGACACTGCCGCCATGGTGCATTAGTGTTTTGTATTTGTTTTTCCCTTGGCCTTGCTGAGTTTTACTAGTGCATTTTTTCATGTTTTTCACTTGTGAAAGAAGACTGATTTTGGAAATCTTGATGGGGGTCATTTGCTTTAAGTTGAAGAACTTCACAATATGATACATACGCCTGTCGGACTTAATTGGGTTAGGAGCTCTGTGATAGTTACCTGTCTTTCCAGTGAACCCTCCATAAAACATATACACATTACATCCTTTCAGTGATTGTGTGAGGGCTTTCCCCATTTTCTTCTTTTGGTTTTGATGTATGCACACGTTTTTCCCTTTCCTTGCATCTTGCTGAAGTGAACAAGGGTTAGTTAGCTAAGAAATCTTGAAATCCCCGATATGCCCGCTATTTCAGTGTTGCGATTGGTGGACTGCAAGCGACGAAGTTTCGGACAACAGTGTGCCAGCTTTGGGCAACTTTGGGCCAGTTTTGGATCCCAGTGTTCTGGTAGGCTTTTCGTCCCTACACTGTGATACAGTGTGTCCACACTGTGCTCATCTACTATTCTTCGTCGTAATTGTCTGTTATTTCTTTCTTTTTGGGGGGGTGGAAGGGGGGGGGGGGGGTTGCCTTACTGTTTCAGTGGAGCGTACAGTGTGCTAGCATGCAGTGGGATGCATGCTGTCACTTGTGTACCTTCATCCTTCTTCTTGATTGTCATGTACGAGTCCACAACATCTTTCTGCAGTGTGGTGATCTTGTGACCCTAGTCAGTTTTCCACTGTGCAGTAAACATGCGTACCAAGTACTCCATTATGTACCATGCTTTGCATATATACCTTTGTGATGCAGTGATCGTAAGGCAGGCTTCTTTATGTCTTAATAATGCATTAAATATCATATTCTTACTCCGAATCACATTAGCATTGAGTCACCTGAGATGCTTATCACTGAAAAACGCTTACCCGGCTAAAGAATTTAAAGGGAAGCAACCCCATCACCAAAACGAAAGTGAAAGTAGCTTTGGTAATGGGCCAGCACACCGGGAGTTACCTCCCATACGGGTGTATGCCACGTCACTTCCTCTAGGAACACGTGCCTATTATCATACGTCTTTTTCACCTCGGAGAGGACGGTTCACTTTTTGACGCTCTGTGGCTGACCTTGTGTGTTTGAGTGACACCCGCCGGCCACGTTACCCAGCTTTTCTGCTCGCCTTGCCTACAGTTTGGTGAGCTCGTTCCCGTTTGTTGTTGGTTGTTTGCGCTGTTTCGTTACTGTACGTTGTCCGTTTTTTACGGACTTGTGTGTCAGTGACTTGCGTGTTTCGCCATTTTGTTGTGTGAGTTAGTTAGCTAACTCGTGTGACTTTGCTAGTAGCTCTGCGTGCCCTCTTTCTGTTTGGGCAAGTGTAGCTTTAGTATTTTGTTGACGCGTAAGCGTGTGTGTTTACTGTGTTTTCAGTCGTTTAGACTTACGTTTCAGTAAATCTTTTCACTTTGCCACGTGTTGTTGACGTTCGTGTCAGTGTCTTGCGTGTCGCCATTTTGTTGTGTGAGTTAGTTTTCTAGCTCGTGTGACTTTGTTCGTAGCTCTCCGTGCCTCTGCTTTTTGTGGGGCAAGTTTAGCTATAGTATTTTGTAAACGCATTAGTGCGTGTGTTTACTGAATTTTCCAGTCGTTTAGACTTATGTTTCAGTAAATTTTTTCGCGTTGCCACGTGTTGTTGTCAACATGTCTGATTCAGACAAGCGCCGTGGCAAGTCGGACCCCAAGGGGAAAATTAAGTCTAAGTCTTCCTCTTCCAAAGCAACGTTACTTGTTACAGACCAAGAGCGTAACACTTTGTTGGCTGTACCAATTTCGGCGCCTAGCGCTGTTACTACTTCTGCTTCTTTTGCGGCGCCTAGCGCTACTGTTACTTCTGCACCTGTCTCTACATCGGAGACTTCGTCTTCATTGTTAGCACCTGGACAAGGTGCGTTGGTTTCCTCTCTGTTAAAGTCACTGGTTCCGGAAATCCGCAGCTTGGTGCAGGCAGAATTTCAGCGTTCCGTCGCCAGCAGTTCGGCGTTTCCGGCATCTGGCAGTGACGTCCGGGCATTGGCTTCCGTGTCTTTGTCCTCCACTTCCGGCTTGGAGCAGCGTCCTCCCTCTTCAGCGTCGGCTGGTAAGCAGAGCTGGTCCGATAGCCCTCGTGAGGCGCCTGGACGTTCTCCTTCGGGGGACAGCTCTTTCGCATCGGGTCACGACCGATACCTTGCTGATCTTTCATTTCCGGCGATAACCTACGAGGCCCCGGACTTGATCGAACAGCGGCGGCAGTCGGTTTCGACTGCCGCATTTCCGGCACTTGCCGGAAGTGATGATCCGTCCGCTCCGGCACGCTACGGCGGTCGCGGCAGGATGGAGTATTCACTGACTTCCGGTCCTTCCGGATCGCGAAGTCAACCAGTGCAGTCTTCACTTCCGCATTTTGCGGTTCCGTTGACTACACTTCCGGTTTCGGCCGGAAACGCTTCTTCCTCTTCTGGTGGTTCCTTCCGGATACCAGATAGTGGATTACAGCGTGCGCCTTCCGGCTTTCAAGCGCCTAGGCTTGAGCAGGCATCACTCCACTCAGTCGGGGGAGTGACGTCAGCTCATCCAGCTCCGGTTTTTGCGGATGGTCGTCCTGCTTACCCTTTACCTTCACAGGGTTTTGGGCGGCAGGATGACGTTAGTGCTCAGGCTTTTCCGGTTTCCGGTTTGCCAGGGCATGCTTCTGCTTCCGGAACTGGTGACTTCGGTCATGGTTCCACGTGTGACTATTCTGATGCTCCATCAGTGGTCAGCGAGGAGTCGCGGGGCGTGTTTCCGTCGAAGCTCAAGTCTGTTCTTGACGTCGCGGCGGAAGTAACGTCTCGTTATTTTCCTGAAGGGGTGGTGGCTGCGGACTCTTCCGCATCATTCGTTCCTTCTGCCATGGCGGACTTCCGGCCGGCACAGGAAGATGTTTCTTCCTTCCGGTTCGCCGAGTCTCCGTCAGTGGCTTACCAACTTTCGCATTCACTGGTTCGTCCAGCACATGCGGGGAGTGGTATTCGGCCAGTGCCTGTTCCGTTACTGCTTCCTTTTGGTCCAGTTCCGGAATCAGCTCAGCAGTGGGTGGCTTCAGCTGCTCAAGCCTCTTCCTTCGTGCCTACGGCCAATAGGAAGCTTGGCATGCCCAATCAGAGCCAGAGTTGGCTGGCGTCTTTTGCACTCCCTAGGGCTACCCTTCCGGTTTCCCGGGAATTGCTGCCTCTTCTGACTAAACCGATCAAGCGTGATTCGGTTTTGCCGGTTTCCGAGGCTTCCCTCCTCTCTGCTGAGGAGGTTGGACGTCGGCAGATCGAACTGTCCTCCATTGCGGAGACTCTCGTTCGGGCTCTGTCTCGGGCATTGACCGATTCGCTGGTTCCTTTCACTCTCAGTGAAGAACAGAATGCGGACGATGTCTCTGCGCTTTTGACCGCATTGGCCAAGGTCAATGAGGAACAATTGCGTCTTTCCTCCCTGCAGTACACCCAAGCGGTACTCTGTAGGAGGGATCTCTTCCTCTCGCAGTCCCAATTCACGGAGCTGGCTACTAGGGAGACCTTGAGAGTCTCCCCGGTCTCAGAGGAGTCTCTCTTCTGTCCGCTGGCACTGGATGCCAGACAGAAGGAGATTCAGTCGAACAAGGACAGTCAGTTCCTTGACTACACTCTGAAGGGGGTGAAACAGTCTCAGCCTTCTAAGCAGAAGCAGGCTCAGACATCGTCAAACCCCAAGCCAGCTCAGAAGCGGCAGGCTCCGCCGGCCGCTCGTGGTGGGAAGAAGAGGACGGCATCGGGGAGGGGGCGTGGCGGCTCTGGAAGTAAGCCACACCCCCAATGAAGCGCTCCCGATCTCACCTCCCTCCCGCCCTCCACCTTGGTGATGGCGGGAGGCCCCTCCCGGGCACTTTCTCGTTGGATGTTGGTAGTAGACAGCCAATGGATTGTGGGAGTGGTGAGATCGGGCTTCCGTCTACTCTGGCGGGAGGAAAAGGCGCCTCTTACCCGAGTGCCTCCGCGGTTCAAGCCCCCCTTCTCGCAGGAAGCACGTTCCGTCTTGCAGTCGGAAATTGCCTCCCTGGAGCAGAAGGGCGCGGTGGAGAGAGTTCGGGTCCACAGCTCCCTGGGATTTTACGGGCGTCTGTTCGCTGTTCCCAAAGCATCAGGAGGATGGCGTCCCGTGTTGGATTTATCTCTCCTCAATACTTTCTTGAGGGAGATAAAATTCAAGATGGAGACGCCAGCCTCTGTCCGAGACTCTCTCCTCCCAGGAGACTGGGTGACCTCGATCGATCTCACGGACGCATACTTTCACATTCTTATGCATCCGGCCGACCGGAAATGGCTTCGTTTCCGGTGGGGAGATCAGATCTACCAGTTTCGCGCACTCCCTTTCGGGCTGTCTCTCGCACCATGGATTTTCACCATGGTGGTGAGACAGGTCTGTGCACTGGTGAGGTCCCAGGGTATCCGCCTGCGGGCTTATCTGGACGACTGGCTCATCATGAACCAGTCCCAGAGCGGCTGTTCGCAGGATACCCTGACGGTTCTTCGAGAATCCAACTCGTTGGGGTTCTCGATCAACCGGGTAAAGTCGGAGCTGACCCCGTCACAGACATTCACTTATCTGGGGATGTCTTTCGACACGGTCGCTTGGACTGTCCAGCCTTCTCAGAGAAGGGTGGACAAGCTCCAAGCTCAGATTCGCTCCACTTTACCTCTCCTGATGGCTTCCATCCGCTCGCTCGCCTCCATCTTGGGGCAGATGGAGTCTATGGCTCTTCTGGTTTCACTGGGCCGGGTCCACAAACGTCCGCTTCAGTTCGCGCTGAAGCCGTTTGTGGACTCTCCTCTGGTGGACTGGGACGCCCTCATCCCTTTGCAGGGATGGTTCCAGTCTGCGACCCTTCCGTGGTTGGATACGGAGTGGGTCTGCAGAGGTGTTCCGATCGTCGTGCCCCTCCCCGACCTGGACCTCTTTACAGATGCGTCCAGGGAGGGTTGGGGGGCACATACAGATCTTCAGACTACTTCCGGTCTGTGGACGACGGAGCAGTCCTTGTGGCACATCAACTTGCTGGAGCTAGAGGCAGTTGCTCTAGCTCTGGCCAAGTTTCTGCCCTCCCTGTACGCCAAACATGTTCGTCTGTTTACAGACAACATGACAGTGGCGGCGTACATCAACAAGCAGGGAGGCTCGCGGTCCCCGTCTCTCTCGGAGAGGGCTTGCGAGATCCTGGTGTGGTGCTTTCAGCATCATATCACGATCTCGGCCAGGTACCTTCCAGGGAGGCTGAACACTTTGGCGGATGCGCTCAGTCGTTCCGGTACAGTGCTTCAGTCGGAGTGGACGATCACTCACGGGGCACTGCTTCGCCTTTGGGCCCAGGTCCAAAAGCCTCTGGTGGACCTTTTTGCCACAAGGTACTCAAAGAGGCTTCCGGTGTTCGTCTCGCCATTCCCGGACCCTCAGGCATGGCGAGTGAACGCTCTGGACTTTCCCTGGACGGGTCTGGAGGCGTACGCCTTTCCTCCCTTTCCGTTACTCAGCCGAGTAATCCGGAAAGCGGAGATGGAGGAGCCGGCCCTTCTTCTTCTGGTCGCTCCTCTGTGGCCGTCGCAGGTCTGGTTTCCAGATCTTCTTCGGCTCGCCCAAGGGCCCCCCATTCCTCTCGCACTCGTGCGAGGGGAACTAGTGCAGCCCCGAACAGGCATTCCACACGAGGAGCCCAGTCTTCTGAAGCTTCACGTGTGGAAGTTGTTCGGGACTCGCTGAAGCGCTCTGGGGCGTCGTCTTTGACTCTGGACTTGGTGGCTCGCTCGCATAGAGCGTCCACCTCTTCAGTTTATGCTTCCCACTGGAAGGCATGGACTGCCTGGTGTTCAGCTAGAGGGGTGAGTTCGGTGGCCCCGCGCTCTATTCAGGTCGCTAACCACCTCTCTTTCATGTCTTCACAGGGCGCCTCAGTCTCCTCGTTGAGGGTCCGGCGCTCCGCTATCTCGGCGACTCTTAAGCAGATTGGTCGTTCTGTTCGAGTCGGGGGCGTTATAGCTGCAGTCATTAAAGGGGCTGCTCTTAAGGAAGCTAAAGCTCGTTTGCCCGCTCCCAAGTGGGACTTGTTTTTAATCCTGGAATTCCGTCGTTCTGCGGATTTTGAGCCTTTAAGCGAGGCCAGTCTGTTCAATGTCACTCGCAAAGCGCTGTTTCTCCTTTTGTTGGCTACGGCCCGACGGGGTAGCGAGGTCCACGCCCTGTCGGGTCAGCCTGGAGATATCTCCTTTGAGCCGGACGGTTCCGCATCTTTGCGTTTCCGGCCTGATTTCCTGGCCAAGAATCAGTCTCCGGGGCAGGCCTCTCCGCTGGTTAGAGTTAAGGCTCTGACCAGCGCGTTGGCCCCGGGTGACCCCGATTCGGTCAATTGCCCTGTGAGGGCACTTCGTCTGTACTTAGCCCGGACTCAGCCGATTCGGTCTAGTTCTCAGAAGTTGTTGTTTATCTCTCTCCTTACTAGGCGCGAGAAAGATTTGTCGAAGGTAACGTTGGCCCGGTGGGTGTCCTCGCTCATCAAGCAGGCTTATGAGTGGAGTCGCACAAAGAGGGGGGGGGTTATGCCCTCCTTGCCACTTGACTCGGCCCGAGCCCATGAAACGAGGGCGTGGGCATCCTCTCTGGCAGTTCTGCGCTCCAGACGTCTAGAGGAGGTGCTGACAACTGCGTATTGGCGTTCCGAAGATGTTTTCATAAACTTTTATCTTCGGGACGTCACAGCTCTTCGACAGGATGGCTCCAGAGGCCTTCCAGCGCTCATAGCAGCAGGCCAGTTCCTGTCCAGAACTTGATGGTGAGTTTTGATTCATTTCTAGCCCACCGCCTTGTTGATGTTATCTGCTAATGTGATTCGGAGTAAGAATATGATATTTAATGGAAAATTTCCTAAATAAATTTTCATTTAATTAATATACTTACCCGAATCACATACTGTATTCCCTCCCACCTGCCCCGCTTATGGTTTTAAGATTTTTTAAAGCCGTATGATAATAGGCACGTGTTCCTAGAGGAAGTGACGTGGCATACACCCGTATGGGAGGTAACTCCCGGTGTGCTGGCCCATTACCAAAGCTACTTTCACTTTCGTTTTGGTGATGGGGTTGCTTCCCTTTAAATTCTTTAGCCGGGTAAGCGTTTTTCAGTGATAAGCATCTCAGGTGACTCAATGCTAATGTGATTCGGGTAAGTATATTAATTAAATGAAAATTTATTTAGGAAATTTTCCAATACCAATTAGAAATTTGACACTGAAGTTTTCCTTTTTTTTCTGTTTGAAGTTTTCCTTTTTTTTCTGTTGAATCAGATAGTTGTTTCTGCTTTATTCTTCTGGGCGGTTCTCGTTGAACCTTAAAGGGTGATTATTCCTTTTCTTTATGGCTTGTTTATTACAGGGACCTTTTGTAACCTTAGCAAAAACAATATAGCGACAAATTTCGCACAACAATTAAAAGCATCCGACAGCGATTGACTCCGAAAATCGACTTCGCTAATATTTTCCTAATAATATGTGTCTGTGGTGTTAGTATATTATGCAAGCGCGCGTGTTAATGCCTCTGCCTGTCTGCGACTACATATGTTTGTGTGTGTGTGCATGGTAAAAAATAATCTGAAGTGCCCCAAATGATTATACTGTTTGAGTGTGTGTGACTGTCCCCGTAGCTTGATGCTCATGATTTACGGATTAAGGGACAACCAGAAAGCGTTCTCTCTGTGTCAAAACAGACAGATAATGGTTATCTCTAGGCCGTTATGACCTTAAGACAACAGTCTTACAGACTCCTGAACAAGAAATGAAGTTGATCAGACATCAACAGGGCGCAATCATGTTCGAACATTGTTTCCTGGGAGGTTATAAATATAATTATGTTGCGTGCAATAACTGAGTAACATATTGTATTTCACGATAAGAGAGATTGTAATCGTGAGTAAGAGAGACATAGACAGGCAGAATATTTAAAGGAAGCTGTTCGAGAAGACGAGGAGGAATGTGTGGAAATTGTGAAGTGATTAATGTGACGAAGCAGCACAGATGTCGACCTTGTGTACATGTAATGAGAGTAGTTGCTAATTGATGCCGGTGCTAGTATGTGAATGCACAAAAGAAAAGAGTGTTTGTAATCAAGCTGAATATGAATTGGGAGAAATGACTGAGGAAAATCGAAACGTGTTTTTCTTTGAGACAAAGAGTAAAAGTACCCACCAGTCTTCTTCAAAATGGCAAAACAACACTGCTAGGCACAACAGCTGAACCAAATAAATTTGTATGGGTAGAAAATGAGTTGTTTTTCCATTTGAGATTTTTTTTAAATATAAAAAAGCGGGGTCACTCTTGCTTATTTTGATTTGTTATGTATTTTAGTGTTTGCAAGTTTGCTTTTGCGAATTTGATTTTGGGGGGTGTCCTAGGTCTCCGGTACACTGCATTAACACTAATTTATTAAAAATGAAACTCTTTTTTTCATACGGTAGGGGAATTAATTACCTTTCTGGCAATATACTTGGGTTTAATATAACTGACCGCATCACAAAGATCTACAGCTAAATGTATCTGTACTTTTTTATGACGGGTAGTGTAGAGCTTTTGGTTCGAACCGGTGAAAAATCTCTTTTTGTTTAAGGTCCATTTTTGTTTCCGCACGTTAGTAATTGGAGATTCCTGCTCAGTTAAAAATAGAACGTAAAGTGATTTTTGACAACAAATGCACATGCTCAGAAAGTTACAGCATAGTTTCCCTGGTTTTCCAAAGCCTTATAAAACCTTTTACCTTATATGGAAATTAAAGATGACGCGTTTGACCATATAAGGAACAACACACCGGCACGGTTGGCCTAGTGGTAAGGCGTCCGCCCCGTGATCGGGAGGTCGTGGGTTCGAACCCCGGCTGGGTCATACCTAAGACTTTAAAATTGGCAATCTAGTGGCTGCTCCGCCTGGCGTCTGGCATTATGGGGTTAGTGCTAGGACTGGTTGGTCCGGTGTCAGAATAATGTGACTGGGTGAGACATGAAGCCTGTGCTGCGACTTCTGTCTTGTGTGTGGCGCACGTTATATGTCAAAGCAGCACCGCCCTGATATGGCCCTTCGTGGTCGGCTGGGCGTTAAGCAAACAAACAAACAAATATAAGGAACATAAATTGCAGTCAAAGACACAAATCATGTCCCAATATAGGTCCCAGATACCTGAGAGGACGTAAAACCTCATAGTCATAGTCATAGTCAAAGAGTGTACTAAAGTGTTATTACAACTTGTTTTTAAGTGTAAACACTTTCCACAAAGACTAACTAATTAGGAGGCATTGACATCATCAGTACATGTTACATGTCTTTTGTGCATAATCTGTAAGTGCATGGTTCTATTAATGTTCGTCTGTTTAGAATTCACAATATGATTCTCTTTGAGAGTGTTCTGCTAATAAACGATGTTCAGAAATAACTGTCAGGTTTGTATGAGTGAATATCGTTGCTTTTAGTGAGACAAACGAGAACTACACGTGCTCCTGGTACACGTGTTACAGACACACCATTCGCTGCCTCTTTAAAAGCCATTCACTCTTTCTTCTTCTTGTCATTCGCTGATTCACTCTTTATATGTCGTATACTTTACCATGCATCACGTGTGCTTGATCTACTAGCAAGCGCATACCTTCACCTGGAAATGCTCAGATTTAAATGGGGCAGAGTGGCGCAAGGAACCTAACCTAAGCCCAAAGTCCCAACTAGTTCTGGGCAAAGACTTTTGCGGGTGACCTCCCTTAACCTGGGTCATCCCAGCATACGACTCTTCCCTTCTTCCGGTGACTGCCCGCCATATTGCTTGGTGTGCTCAGCTCGAAGTTTTTACTTGCGTTTGGAGTTTTGAGGAGTCGTTGTGTGCGAATTCGTTATTCCGTACATCTTACGCCCTCTCCCCCGCCCGCAGAGTGTGTTACGCCAGCGCCGGTGGTTTTCTTGTGCCGTATCTCCGTCGAGGTAGCGTTGGACCCCGGTCTCAAGATGTCGTCCCCCCCCCCCCCCTCCTTCCAACACCAAGGGTGATAAGGTAGGGAAGAACAACAAACCAAAATCAAAGGTTGGTGATGATGTTACTACATTGTTAGTAGAGACATCCAGATTTGCCTTCGTCAAAAGTTCGTGAGTTCCGATCGCGAGTTTGTTGAAGTGGTGACGTCACATCCCGTCACGGTCACCACTTTCTAATTTCGGTCCAGATCTACGAGAAGTTCTTTGTGCGCGTTCGTCTGTTTTTCGAAACAGTGATGACGAGTAGTGTTATGTATGACGAGTCTTTTTTTATCGGAATATTCCAGACATCTGAATATGCTGGGTACTCAAGCAACACTGAAAATTTTTTTTTGAAAAGCGAACCACACGCGGCACTGGCAGGATATGTCGCCCGTCGACTCAAGTTCTGAGTTTTGTGTGGGTATCCGTGTTCATGCACTAGGCCTCCTAAATGAACAGTTTACAGATGCACAGTCCGCAGAAGCGTCGTAAAGATGTTAAACTTTAACACTGCGCACATAAAACATATTTTTAACATTATGAAAAGGACTAAAAGTACTCGCTAAGATTGCTGATTGAGGTTCGTCAAACACGCCTTTTTCACCACGCAGATCCCGGTCTTCGGCAAGCAGTGGTGGGCGCGAAAAACCAAGCGCATGCGCATTGAGGCACAAAGTTATAAATAGAGAGGAAATCCCCAATACGGACGAATGTTCGTCTGACGAAGGTTGAATCTGGATGTCCCTACTGTCTTTCGTTCGGTCGGGAGAGGGAAGGGAGGTGGCAAGGTTCGTTCCTCTGGGGAGGTAGTGTCCGCGGAGACTGCTGACAGAGATCAGTTGTCAATTGTTACCCCGGTCAGCGGTTCAATCCCACCGGGCGGGTCACTGGCCCCAGTGTCTGTTAGCAATATCAGTGGTTCAGTCCCTGCACAGACACAACTGACTTCTTTCTCTCAGTCTGGCTCCTCTTCGGATTCGCTCTTCCCCGAGGTTACTACCGCCTCTCTGTCTGATTGCTCTGTGCGTCAGTCAGTCCCCCCGTCTTTTTCCTCGCCTTTTGTTTCGGGAGCCTCGGTCTGAGATAAGCCCCCCTTCCCTCCGCCCGTTTCTTCGGGGGAGGAAGCGTGGGAGCTTTATGCTCGGTCCCAGGCTCTCTTGTCGGGTTCTGGGACACAGTCAGTTGCTTCTGGTGGTTTACACCCAATGCAGTGGCAACTGCCTGTGCCTCAATTTCCGCACCCTTTGGGGTATTACCCTGTGTTCTCACAGGATGCCGGGCCAATGGCTAGTCCGTATGGTTCCTGGGGCTTGGCAGGTTTCGCTATTCAGGGGAATTTTCCCCACTGCACGAACAGCGGTCCTGCCCCCCCAATTTCTCGGGTCATTTGCCTCTGTTAGCGGTTCATTCCCTCAGAGTTTGATGATGACCCCGACATGCGCCTCTATCTCTGGCCGTGCCCCTCAGAGTTTGACGATGCCTACGGCATTCGACTCTGGTGGCGGTACCGCTACCCAGGTTCTGACGCGGTCGCCGATGGGCGTATTTTCCCCAGCCTCCTTACGCCCTTCCCTTCGCGGGGTGGCAGTCGGGAGTGCGTGGTTTGAACCCCTGGCCTGTGGGTGTTGGCTTTGTGCCCCCACATTCCGTTCATTCGAGCTTTGATCGAACGCCTTGCGTCCTTTCTGGACCGCGCTGATAGCATGCGATCGGGGCCAAGGGAGGTAACCTCGACTAGGGGCATGCCGGTATCCTCTGTGGCGCCCCCAGGGGCTGGGTTACAGGTGCAGACAGCACCGCAACACGTCAGTGTATCCATGGGTGCAACTCTGCCGGCTACACGCCGGCAGCCGGTTTTTGGTTTCATCGGCTACCGATGTTTTTGTTCCAGGAGAGTTTTTTTTTGGCATTTTAAATAGTAAAAAAGCTGGACCCCAACTTTTGCCGGATTTTGGAATTTTCCAGGTTGCACCCATGTGTATCCGGTGGGGTCAGCGCCATGCAGGACCCCACGAACCCCTCTGGCTCCGGGGTTTTGGAGGGTGAGTCTTTGGACTTTGATCCCTTCCCTGTCAGCTCTCATGCTGTTAGGGAGTCGGGTGAGGACCCCTCTGACGAGGACGAGTCTATGTCCGAAGATGGCATGGCATCGAGAGATCCCGTCCCTGTGGTTGATACACCCTCTCTCATCACCATGGCCCAAGTTGACAACTTTGTGGCCTGCCTACCGGTGATCGAGAAATATTTCCCAGGACGGACGGCTGCTGTTGTTCAGCAGCCCTCTCTTCTCTCTGATGCGGAGCGTTTATTCTCCTCCGTCGATTTCTCGGCTTCGAGGTTCACTGCCTTGAATGAGGCAAAGACAGTGGCGGACGCTATGCTATCGGCCTTACCCGCGCGCTCTCCTACCCCCCGTCTAAACTAGCGACCTCGCTCCCTGACGCGGTCCAGGATAACATAAGGCGGGGTTTGGAGTCTATTACAGCCGCAGATTCTCTCTGTGAAGCTGCCTCCTTGGCTCGATTCGTCAAGAAGGCCAATCCGTCGGCCGCCATTTGGCCGCAGCGATTCGTTTCACAGCATCGTCTATGGCAGTGACGTGCGTGCTTCTGGCACGCCGTGATGCTATTCTTTCCTCACCGGGTCTGGACACAAAAGCGTGGGCCGATTCGCTGTTTGGACCCTCCGCGCCCGCGTTCGTCAGTGCTTCACGCACAGATGACAAGGAAGACTTGTTGCACAAGTTGGCGGTTCAGGCCATGTCGCCTCGGGCCAAGTCTTCTTCCTCACGCGGCGGTAAACGGGCGGCACCACAGCGCGCAGCAGAGCTTCCTGTGCCAAAGCTGCAGCTTGTGGAACCTCCGTCTTACACGGGCAGAAGGGGTTAGGGCCAACGCCCTCACGCCCGTCCAAACCGGAGGATGAGGAAAGACAAGAGTGCAAACAAGAAACGAGGTTCTGGTCAGGGAGGTTCAAGCAAGGGGGCGCCGCACACCGGTTACCCCCAATGACTGGCCCCCGACCCAGTCACAATCCCCCCCAAGTTTTCGCAAGCCGGCAGGCTCAGGTCACATCTCCCCAGTTGGGGAGATATGACTGCGAACTCTTGGGTGTTGGGCGTGTTGGAGTCGGGGTTTTGGCTACCTTGGGCAGCCAACCCTGCACCCTTGAAAAAATCCCCTCCTCCGGTTCGTCCCCTAGCCTCGGCCGAGGCCAGGGATGTATTGGACGATAAGGTGGCCAGCCTGCTATCCAAGCAGGCAGTCGAGGAGGTCTTCCGCCACGACTCTCTGGGGTGCTATGGACGGCTGTTCGTGATCCCCAAATCGTTGGGAGGGTGGAGACCTGTCCTAGACCTCTCCCCACTCAACAAATTTCTGCGCACAAAACAGTTTCGCATGGAGACTCCGGCCTCAATTCACGAATCCATCCGACCGGGCGATTGGGCGACGTCAGTCGACCTGTCCGACGCTTATTTTCACGTCCTCGTTCACCCGAAGGACAGAAAGTGGTTGTGTTTCCGATGGAGGGACAAGTTACTACAGTTTTGGGCGCTCCCATTCGGGCTTTCACTGGCCCCGTGGGCGTTCACTCGAATTGTGCGGGACTTCTGCCTGTACCTGAGGAAGCGAGGCATTTGCACCCGGGCGTACCTGGACGACTGGCTGATTCTAGCCACGTCTTTCCAGGTCTGCAACCAACATACCCAGATACTGCTACGGGAAGCTAATATCCTTGGTTTCTCTGTCAACTCCCTCAAGTCGGAGTTGGTCCCTTCCCAGGAATTTACTTTCCTGGGTATGGATTTCAATACAGTGTCTCAGACGGTAGCCCTGCCATGCCCCGCATCCTCAGAGCCCTCCTCTCGGCTTTGCTCCCATGCCTCGGCGAGGGTTCTCACTTCTCTCCTGGGCATGATGGAGTCGTTGGCTCCGTTGCTGCCTTTGGGCAGGCTCCACAAAAGGGAGTTTCAACGCCAGTTCAGGGATCGTTGGTCGCAGACCAACCATCACTGGGACTCTCTCGTGCCACTCCGGCCTTGGCTGAAAGAGTCCACCACACAGTGGTCGGACAACGAGTGGTTGCTTCAGGGGGTCCCCATCAACCTTCCTCCTCCGACATCAGAGCTCTTCACGGATGCCTCCCACTTCGGGTGGGGAGCACACATGGACCATCTGACTGCTGCAGGTCAGTGGTCCAACAAGCAGGCGTCGTGGCATATCAATGCCTTGGAGATGGAAGCAATGTGTCTGGCTCTCCCGGAGTTTGCTTCGGCAGTCGAGAACAGTCATGTCCTTCTCCTCACGGACAACACTACAGTGGCTTGTTATGTGAACAAACAGGGTGGGGCACGGTCACAGACTCTCTCCTTGATGGCAGAGGGTCTGCTGAGATGGTGCGATGTCAACAACGTCTGTCTGACTGCCAGGCATGTGCCCGGCAAGTGCAACATTGTTGCCGATCAGCTCAGCCGTCCACACCAGATTCTTCACACGGAATGGACCCTGATTCCTCAGGTTCTCAAACCCGTGTGGGAGACTTGGTTCACACCGATGGTCGACTTGTTCGCAACTCGGTTCAACTTTTGTCTCCCGTCCTACGTCTTCCCGGTAGCAGATCCGAGAGCGTGGATGGTGGACGCGCTGTCCTTCCCGTGGGAAGGTCTGAGCGCCTACGCGTTCCCGCCTTGGCCCCTAGTGGGCAAGGTGCTGCGCAAGGCTCGACTCGACTGTCCACAGCTGATTCTCGTGGCTCCCAACTGGCCCGCTCAGCCGTGGTATCCCGAGCTCCTGGAGCTCTCCCACGTTCCTCCTCTCAAACTTTGGATACGACTCTGCTTTAACCCCGCACAGGGTTCCCACACGGGAACCCCGACATGCTCAATCTTAACGCATGGCTTCTCTGCGGCGCAGCTTGCTGTCACGGGGTGCAACCCCCTACACCATTGAGCTGGTTTTAGAGGCGCACTGCCCCTCGACACAGCGCAACTATGAGTCGAGGTGGAAACGCTGGTTCGACTGGACTAAGGCCCACAATATCAGCCTTACTCAGCCTTGCAGAACTCATCTGGCAAACTTCCTCTCACATCTGTCATGTGTGGAAGGTTTGTCAGCAGCTTCAGTCATGTCGCATCTCTTCGCTGTGCGGACGACAATCCGTCAGATGGGATTTCCTCCCCTTGAAGACGACATGATCTCGGGCGTCATCAAAGCCGTCAATAAAAGACGAGACTCTCAGCCTTGGAGGATCCCTAACTGGGATCTTTCCATTGTTCTAGAGTTCTTGCGGGGGCCCGTTTTCAGTAGTCCCGGAGACCTGTCATTGAAACTGCTTACTCTCAAGACCTGCTTCCTTGTGTCGCTGGCGACCGCGCGTCGCTCTTGTGAGGTCCACGCTCTCAGTGGACTTTTGACTGATGTTTCTTTTGAACCGGACGGTTCTGTCTCTCTCCGGTTTCTACCTGAATTTCGTGCGAAAACCCACCGTCCCGGAGACCAATCTCCTCTCACTGTGGTCAAGCCATTGACTAGCATTCTGGCTCCTGATGACGCCGACCGGGACTTGTGTCCTGTGCAGTCTCTCCGTCGCTACCTACGACGATCGCGCCCCCTACGCTCGCCAACACATAGACGCTTGTTCGTTTCCCTCAACCCCAGTAACCCCAAGGATGTACGGAAATCGACTCTCGCACGATGGCTCGTGACGGTCATTAAAATGGCCTATAAAGCAGCTAACAGACAAATCGACCACCCTAGGGCTCACGAAATAAGGGCTTGGTCGACATCGTTGGCGTTAGAGCATAATGTCCCGAAGCAGCTGATTTTGGCAGCTGCTTCATGGAGATCCGTCAATACCTTTACGGATTTTTATCTTCGGGACATCACGCGGGAGTCCGAGGATGGGACATGCGGCATTGCTGCCTGCGTCGTCGCGAACTTCTCCACTCCTGTATCTGCGCCTTCAGTCAACTGAGGTAAGGTTCGGAGTTCCCCTCAGCCTTTTATTTGTTAATCTAGCACACGTGATGTATGGTAAAGTATACGACATATAATGAGAAAATACATCACGTCAGATCTCCCACCCTTCCAGCCCCGCGACTTCGGTTGCTGAGGCGCTTTTGACTTTGGGCTATGTCAGGCAGTCCTATGTCGGAAGGGAAGAGTTGTATGCTGGGATGACCCAGGTTAAGGGAGGTCACCCGCAAAAATCTTTGCCCAGAACTAGTTGGGACTTTGGGCTTAGGTTAGGTTCCTTGCGCCACTCTGCCCCATTTAAATCTGGGCATTTCCAGGTGAAGGTATGCACTTGCTAGTAGATCAAGCACACGTGATGTATGGTAAGTATACTAATATAAAGGAAAATAGTTGTGTATTTTCTCATTCACAACCTATACAAACCCGAGAGAGTTATTTCTGGAATGTGTCTATTAAAACAATCGATATTATTGAACAGCTGTAGACAGCTTGAAAAAATGTCACAAATCCAGGGCATCTGAAGGTTTTACCTAATTCTGAAATAACAAATCAGTGCCACAGTGTGCAAGCTCAGCTTGCAGGGGAAAGGTGCTAGTTTGGAATGGGAGACAAGAACAACGAATCGGAGCTCATCTGAAGCCCTCCGGTTCTCAAGGGTTTGTTGATTTACAGCTTTCATGTTATATCATATTGTGTTTGGCAACATTGTAAATACTGTAGTAAATAGCTGCTTTTGCTCACTTGTTAGTTGTATGCTGCATTGCCATGAACTAGTTCTTATTTAACTCTGACAGCAGAGCACCAGCCTACTCTGGAGAGATACTGGTCTTTATGGAATTTCTGTAAGTTCGGTTGATGTCCATTAAGCCCAGCTAGGAGTTGAGCGCAAAAGTTTGTGATCTACAGTAAAGCTGTGTACAAGTTGGTACTCTGTTCAATATAATTTTATAATGAGGAAGGATTTTTTGGTCATTCTTGGAGAATATATAGAAACAAAATACACAAAACAAGAGTTTGTCTGCTAACCGCATATTTCGGTAGTTTTATGCATTGTAAAACATTTTTGAGCTACTATTATGTACATGTTGTATATGTATAAGGTATTTCCGGTGTTGAAATAGAATTAATAAACTGCTTGTGTATGTTGTTGTGCCTTGTGCTTTCATGTAGCGTGTTGGTTTAGGCAATTGGCTTTTTGGTGAATGTGGATTATATGTCAAGCCAAATAGTATATACTTCAGAAATAAGCAAGGAAATTGCTAATAGGTACTTGGCTCTGCAAGTGTAAGTGTTTCAAAATCAAGACCGAAAACAAATTGGGGTAATTTCGAGACAATTTACTTCAGAACCCAATACAAAACAGTCTTCAACTGACAAGTATTTTAAATAATCAAACAGCAGGACAATACTGAACTGAAGTAATAACAAAAGGGGGGGGGGGGGGGGGGGGTCAATAAAAAAAATCCCAACACCTAAAGATTAACTGAATTTGATTTGGTTGTTTGTCTGCTCCTTTTTACTTTTACCCCGGTAGTCAACTTTTGACTAAATGTTTTTGGATAGGCCAGGAATTGAGACGATGGGGGGTGTGTGTGTGTGTGTGGAGCGATTCTGAGAAAACTGCTAGACCGATCTTCATTAAATGAGATCGACAGAACGTACGTACAGTGCCCAAATGCGAACGGAGAAACTCGTAAATCGACTAGTCGATAAATGCTTTGGAACTAGGGTATAATATTCGAGGTTAACATTTCTGTTTTCACCCCGGGTTTGCTCAATTGGTAGAGACCTCGCCCACCAATTCGTTACCCGGCGGTTACGGGTTCGAATCTTTTAACTGGTAAGAAATTTGTTCAAACTTTATTTTTAACTTCTTTTTTATTTTTTTAACCCGCAATTCTTGTGTTTTATTCATTGTAATTCATTCCAAAGATTTCAGTGATGTATTGAAAATCGAATTGATGAAAGGTTTGCATAATTATCGAGTACTTCCAGTGAACGATTTTCCAGAATTACACATTCTATTTTTTAGTAACATCGGCTTCTTGGAAAAGACCAATGGCTGATTGTATTACCCCGCGTGGACTGCATGCAATGGTCGTAGACCACTTCTAATTATAATGTACTTGTGCTGCGAGTTATCTCTAATATGTGCTGACTGGAAATATAACATTTGGACATCTGTTTTATTTCAGGTTTCTGTGTTCAGGATCAATGTCACACACAAAATTCATGTTGTTATACATGTGCGAATCCTTTATCGTGTCAATGATCAAAACAAGTTAAATGTGCACTTATATCAGGTGTTTAAAGGGACAAGCCGTCGGGGGACTTTAACGCCTCTCAGCGTAATACGTATTTTGTCTAGAAATACTCTTTTTTACGAGACGAGGGTCGATGTGTGTGTGTGTGTCTGTCTGTCTGTCTGTCTGTCTGTACGTGTGTGTGTGTAGAGCGATTCAGACTAAACTACTGGACCGATCTTTATGAAATTTGACATGAGAGTTCCTGGGAATGATATCCCCGGACTTTTTTTCATTGTTTCGATAAATACCTTTGATGACGTCATATCCGGCTTTTTGTAAAAGTTGAGGCGGCACTGTCACACCCTCATTTTTCAATCAAATTGATTGTAATTTTGGCAAAGCAATCTTCGACGAAGGCCGGACTTTGGTATTGCATTTCAGCTTGGTGGCTTAAAAACTAATGAATGAGTTTGGTCATTATAAATCGGAAACTTGTAATTAATTTTTTTTTTTTTTTTTTTTTTTCCTTGAGTCAAATTTATTGGCTTCATAAATATTGTGAATTTTTGTCCGTTTGCAGATTGGCTTATCTATGAATTTTTTCGAAAATATCTTGCGATCTACGTACGCATAATGTAACACGTGAAGAAGAACATAAAAAGTTCGTCAAGAGGAATCTAATTTGCATTTGCCTTCCTTATTGTTAATATTTTCTTCATAAAGACTATTTGAAATAAACAAAATGTTTAACCATCTCAAGGCCTCTGAACACGTTTAAAAAAAATGCAGGTCTTGCTCGATCACTATATCAGATCTGCCAAGGATCAGTTTACACAGGAAAAATTATTGTTTTATTAAACGATCCAAAAATAAGTTCATCTTATTCTTCGTCATTTTCTGATTCCAAAAACATATACATATGTTATATTTGGATTACAAACAAGCTCTGAAAATTAAAAATATGAAAATTATGATTAAAATTAATTTTCCGAAATCGATTTAAAAACAATTTCATCTTATGCCTTGTCAGTCCCTGATTCCAAAAACATGTAGATATGATATGTTTGGATTAAAAACAAACTCAGTAAGCTAAAAAGAATAGACATACAAAAAAGCGTGTTATCCTGCTCAGCGCGACCACTACCGCACTATTCTGCATGGCTTGTCGATTTCACTGCCTTTGCCACGAGCGGTGGACTGACGAAACTACGAGTATGTGGTCTTGGTGAAAAAAGCAATGCGTTCAGTTTTATTCTGTGAGTTCGACAGCTTGACTAAATGTTGTTATTTCGCCTTACGCGACTTGTTTTTAAGTTGGCATGGTATTTTTCTTGAGAACTTTAATGGATGTTATTTAGATGCAAAAGATACCATCAAAACAGATTTTTTTTTTTTTAAAGGAATTCTTTTTACACAGCAAACATAATCTGGTTAGTCTAAGATGTCTTTTATGACATCATATCCGGCTTTTAGTGGAAGTTGATGCGGCACTGTGACGACCTCATTTGCCAACTAAACTGATGGACATTTTCGTCAAGCAATCTTTGACTCGGTCCGGACTATGGAATTGCATTTCAGGTTGGAAGCTTATAAGTTACTGAACTTGACAAGTCCATGTGCACGGATCCCCTATGGCTTTCAGTCATGCCTCTGGCAGCAATTCGTTTGAAAAAATACCAAGTTTTATTGACTTTTATGCAAGGAGTCAAAAACTGTCTGCGGACAGGAAAGTGTGGCCTGGCTCACATCAGGTCCCGTACATTTTTCGTCAAAACCCTACATGTATGGAAGTCTATTTAATAGTGTCGGCTAGAAGGAAAATTCTGTCTATTTTGGGTACTTTATGTCAAGACTTATGTTTGATTACCTAAGAAAATTGTAAAAGATGGAATGTTGATCAATTTTGGCACACCACACACAGCCTAAAGTACCAGCACGTGATCACAGGGAATGTTAATTACATTTTGGCGGGAGATGCGAACTGACAAACTGCATTAAGTTTGGTTTGGCTGGCAACACTAAAGGTATGTGTAGGCATCTGTAAGATAGTTGTGTAAAGCTTTTGACTTTTATATCATAATCTGTGACAAGAAGACATCGTTGCTTCAGCAATGCTGTGACTCCTGCATTGTCCCTTTAATTAATTTGCTCGTTAAATTTGTCATTGTTTTAAATAAGTGAGAAAAAAAATTATTGCAACAATTTTTGCACGCTAAGAAAAGCATTAAAAAGCAATTTATCCCCGAGTACGCTAGTACAAGCCCGTACGAAATGAACATATATGAACATATAAGAGACATATAAGAAACCTATAAGTTTCTTATAAGAAACATATAAGTTTCATATATGACAAGTAAAAAGCTATGTATGTCAGTTGTAGGAATAGGTTTCTTATAAGTCTCTTATATGAAAAAGACCCCAATTCATATAAGAATCATATATGAATCATATATGAGAACCTGCACTTCCAGAAACCTATAGTTCTCTTATATGTTTCTTATATGAATCTTATATGACTCTTATATGAATCAGCACTTAGTTTCTGCATAGGAGAATTCAGGACTTAGAAAAAATATTGGACAATGCTGAATTACTGGCAATACTGGCTTTCATATATGAACAGGAAGTGGATGGTTTGCCTTGAGCATTATCTCCCCCTGACTGACGGCCATCTTTGTGACAGCAGCTCTGTGAATGTTTAGCAGAAAATCAGTGAAAGAGCAGGACTAAAATGCAAAGTTCTTACAGAAATAATTGGACTTGATGTATGAATATATGAAGAGAATGTTTATATCATGCTGATGTTTGTGGGTGGCTGGCAGCAACAGCTTGACACTGACAGGTTTGTGTTTATTCAAAATCCAGAATTTCCCTCCATTATTTGTTTTACTTTACAGTTCTGGTTCTGCATCAGGTGATCAAATTATGTTTACCAGCACTACTTTGGTTCAAGCAACAAGAAACTGTGACAGCTGTGCATATTCAAGAAAATTATTTGTGGCTGTAACTTGTTTGTTGTTTCTTAATTGTTCATAATTTCAAGTTTCAAAGTTATTGGATTTGAAGAGGACAATGCATGTCTTACTCCTCTTCTTGTGACCAGTGATTTAGAGATCTGTTTGTTTTTGCCCTCAAAATAAACACAACTTCAGTAAAGATATGTATATATACTGAACCAAAAGGTATTTTGCAGTTGGATTCATTATAATTCAAAGTCAAGACAGTTAAATTGGGTTAAGCAGGTCACTGTTGCTGTTATTTCCCTTGTAAACACAAATGTAGGTCAAGGTCGTGTGTCTAGTATGAGACATATAAATATCATATATGAGACATATAAGAATCCTATAAGGGAGATCTAGGTTTCATATAAGATTCTTATAAGTCTCATATATGAACATTTCATATAAGAGACCTATAGCTTTCTTATAAGAGAATATAAGATTCATATAAGAGACCTATATGAGCTCAGGTTATAGGTTCATATATGATTCATATAAGTTTCTTATAAGAATTTACCTCATTTGCATTTAAAATACCTATAAGCCACATATATGAAATTGTCATACAAGACTCTTATAAGAATCTTATATGGAATTGTGTCCAATTTCTTATAAGAACGTTTCGTACGGGAAGGGCTCAGCAGACTTTAATTGTGTGTCTGTGTGTCTGTCTGTCTTTCTCCACTTAACAGCTTATTGCTGGGAAACTACTGGGCGCAGTTCGTTCAAAAGTTGATACACTAACTTGATAATAGGTCCGATTGATCGTATTAAAACTTCATAATGTTACCTGGGACCTAAATGCGAAATAAACCACAAAAAAACGACTTGGCGGTGGGAGGAATTCGCGGAGCCACAGCCAGCCAGGCAGTCTGATAGAACAGCCGAACTCGTCACACATTGACGAGAAATATAGCGTCATAAAAAGATTACGTCACGGTCAAAAGTCTTTGACGTCTTTTTCTCTCGCGCGGTGTGTGTGTGTGTTCATTTTGTGCACATGTGTTAGTGTTACTGTTTGTGTGTGTGTGTGTGTGTGTTTGTGTGTGTGTGTGTGTGAGTGTTTGTGTGTGTGTGTGTGTGCGCGCGTGCATGAGTCTGTACTCGTGTGGGTGTGTGTGTGTGTGTGTGGTCGATCATTTGACCCTTTTCGCCTTCCATAGAGAGAGAGGGAGTGAGGGAGAGAGAGTGTGAATGTGTGTGTGCATTTTCACTGTGATCAAATAAAAGAGAAAGGCCAGTCACCACGCACATCCTCGGCTCGCATGCAATGTATATATATAGCAAAGGGAATGCCTGTAATTCACACAGATCAATCACTTGGTCTTAAACGTGCACAAGACAAAAACGTTCATACTGGGGGAGCGAGCCAGTCTGAAGAGTACTCGGGTCCAGCGCGAGCGTTTTTTATTTTATTTGAACTTGATATGCCCGAAAAGGTAATTATGTCAGCTGTACATATCATTTGTCCGATGGATGGTACTTTGTATAGGCATTCCGTGACAGCCTGTCAAACAAGGTCACCCCTAAAATCGACCTGACAAAACCCATAGCCCCGTATTTTAAAATCTGCACAAAATCAGAATATGCACAAACCAAACACTTCTAACAACCATTGGAAAGGCCGTTCAAATTCCTGTTCAGAACATTTTGTTTTATGCACCTGACTGCTTTAGTCTTTATGTAGCCTTTTGTCAAAGGCGGTAGGTGTCAACCGTTTCAGAGGCCAAAAAAGGCACGTTTTGCGGCCATTTTTGAGGGGGTCCTCCACCCAAAGAGCCACATATCTGCTCAAGTTCTCAATGATTTGCTTTGAAAATTTCAGAAGTTATTACCAATAGGCTGACCAAATTTTGTGTTGCTTTTTGCGAATGTTTATACTTAGCGTGTCGTATTACGTAACTTTTCCCAAAGAACTAAACAAATATTCATATTAATTCAGGGTTTTAGGTTAAAAAAATCGTGACTTTGCATGCTAAGCAAAAACTGGATGAGGCAATAGGTGCCAAAGTTTGAGGCAGATCCGAGTGCTGGGTTACATTTGCTGGAGATGGGAACACGCATGTAAAAATTATCGATCACCGTCAGTGGTACTGAGTACACTACCCGTGGAGACTAACAGTCCCTGTGCTTACTAGCCTGTCTCGGATCGCTGTGCTCGCTGTGTTGCGCTTTTGTGACCCGCAGCGAAGGAAGCACAGACCAAGGACAGTTTTATCTCCACAGCTACAGTACGCATTACCAAGGACGGTGATCGATACATTTTCTTGCGCGTTCCCATCTCCAGCAAATGTAAACCAGCAATTGGATCTGCCTCAAACTTTTGTACCTATTGCTCAAACCATTTTTTGCTTAGCATGCAAAGTCACGATTTTTTAACCTAAAACCCTGAATTAATATGAATATTTGTTTAGTTCTTTCGGAAAATGTACGTAATACGACACGCTTATTATACACATTCGCAAAAGGCAAGACAGATTTAGATCAGCCTATTGGTAAAAACTTCTGAAATTTCCAAAGCAATTCATTGAGAACTTGAGCAGATATGGCTCTTTGGGTGAGACCCCCTCAAAAATGGCCGCAAAACGTGCCTTGTTTGGCCTCTGAAACGGTTGACACCTACCGCCTTTGACAAAAGGCTACATAAAGACTAAAGCAGTCAGGTGCATAAAACAAAATGTTCTGAACTGGAAATTGAATGGCCTTGCCAATGGATGTTAGAAGTGTTTGGTTTGTGCATATTCTATTGTTTTGCAGATTATAAAATACGGGGCTATGGTTTTTGTCAGGTCGATTTTAGGGGTGACCTTGTTTGACAGGCTGTCACGGGATGCCTATATAAAGTACCATCAATCGGACAAATGATATGTACAGCTGACATAATTACCTTTTCGAGCATATAAAGTTCAACTAAAATGAATTGCGTTTTAATGCTTTTCTTAGCGTGCAAAAATTGTTGCAATAATTTTTTGGCCAAGTTTAATTAACTACGGAGTGTTTTCACACAAAAAACATCACGGGTTATGCTCACTGCCAAAAACTGCAGTATCTTGACAGAACCGAAAGAGAAACAAACAGGGGGGAGTAACTCTAAACTACTGCCGCTTATATCCTTGATTATTTCCCTTGACAACCCGACATGACCAAAGTCGATTCGACGCTCATCAAATCTCAAGGTCATTCTGGAGTCATGTTCGCATAAATAAAGTAAAAAGGGAAACATTATTAATTTCTTCAAGTCACAGCATATTACATATCGCTAGTTATTAAATGTTGTATCTGAAAACGACGTTCGATTTGTGAATTATCTCCCTTTGGCTCTACCAGACGGCTGTTACTGCCGTTGGTTGCAAAAAAAGTCATTATTGACACAACTTATGATTTTGAAAATGGAGCAATAGTAGAATAAAATGTTGCAATTACAGCCCAAGCTAAGACATCCTTCTCGGTAGGGAAGTGCGCATGAAACAAAAAAGAGCCAGGGGATCCAGATTTTTTTCGAAAAATGACACCCGCTGACCGTACTGTGCTTTGCGCCCTGACAAAACCAGGAAGTTGAGTCTATTGCCAGTGGATTGAGTATTTTCAGCAAGTGTAGCAGTATGCAAGATAATAATTTCAACTGAAATAAACCGGTAAATGCGGAAGAACGTTCCACTATTTCATGAAATTCACTGAGTGCGATTACTTACAGAATGCCTTTTAACTCATCCACAGTAATCTTCAGAATCAGTATTTGTGCAAAAATATGGGTTTAAAAGAAAGTTCCCGATGGGGTTACCGTAATGTCAGTATTACAACCAAATATCCTGCGGGACCTAGCTGTCGTATTCATGACCAAGTTCCAGATATCGTCCTCCAGCATAGATGAGTGGCCAAATTTGGTATTATGCAAAAAATAAATGCATATAGAATCTCACCCAACCTTTTTAGGAACGCAAAGGTGGCAGCAGCTATACCCAATCTTAAAACAAAGTAGCCCAGCTATTTTGAAAAGTATACTGCAGCAAAAAACTCTGTTGCGAAAAATTGGCCATGTCAGCTTAACAGCACGCATCACAGTGAATATTACTAAGTGATTTATCAAGTAATTGGAAGGTGTAAAACGGCAAGTAAAAAGCTTTTTTTTTTTGACGGTAACACATAAAAGTGGAATTCCCCTGCCAAAAACCATGCTTCAACCCATTACTAATTGCAACAAAACCTTTTTTTGCTGGAATATTCTCCGGACAGTTTGGTTAATGCCCAAAAGATTTTATAACTTTCGAGTGATCTGCATAATCAAGTAATTTGCATATTAGTGACGTCGAACGTCTCCGGAAATGCAAACGATTCTTCTATCTATATATATATACGACTTGTGTCTGTGTG
>NC_090246.1:44651594-44716594 GCF_037325665.1 Littorina saxatilis
TTGTGTGTGTGTGTGTGGGGGGGGAGTGTTTACGCGCGCGTGTGTGCGGAAGGGCGAGAGGGAGAGGGGGGCGAGAGAGGAGAGAGAGACAGATCGAGAAAGAGAAAGAAAGGAAGGGAGAAACAGACAGATGAACAGAGAGAGAAAGAGAGACAGAGACACGGAGAGAGAGAGAGAGAGAGAGCGCGCGCGCACGCGCACGCGGTTTTTTGACTCACATGCGAAGCAAAAGTGAGTCTATGTACTCACCCGAGTCGTCCGTCCGTCCGTCCGTCCGTCCGGAAAACTTTAACGTTGGATATTTCTTGGACACTATTAAGTCTATCAACACCTGATGTGGCCTGATGGTGTATGGTTACAAGATCTCAAAAAACATGTGCGGCAACTTGACCTCACTTCAAGTTCAAGGTCACAGGGGCCGTAATTGTTGTCTTAAAAACGACCATTTTTCACATTTTCGCATTTTTTTCTGAAGTTATCGAGAATGGCAACCTTAGCTATGTATGCTATACAGGGCAATGTAAGCCCTATCTTTGGACACCAGTTTGGTTGACCTTGCTTCAAGGTCAAGGTCGCAAGGGTCCTTTAAAGTTGGATTGTATACATATTTTGAAGTGACCTTGACTGAACTATGGAAGATAACTGTTTCAAACTTAAAAATTATGTGGGGCACATGTTATGCTTTCATCATGAGACACATTTGGTCACATATGATCAAGGTCAAGGTCACTTTGACCCTTATGAAATGTGACCAAAATAAGGTAGTGAACCACTAAAAGTGACCATATCTCATGGTAGAAAGAGCCAATAAGCACCATTGTACTTCCTATGTCTTGAATTAACAGCTTTGTGTTGCATGACCTTGGATGACCTTGACCTTGGGTCAAGGTCACATGTATTTTGGTAGGAAAAATGTGTAAAGCAGTTTTTAGTGTATGATGTCATTGCTAGGTTTAGTTATTTGACCTTGACCCTGAAGGTCAAGGTCATGTAAAGGTCAAGGTCAAGCATGTGAGTCGTATGGGCTTTGCCCTTCTTGTTTCTCCTAAACATTCCCCTTTAATCAACCTTTATTGACTGACATGAAGACCACAACACTTTTCCACGGACTCAACAAGAAATCCAACTGTCAAATCTGACCACCAAAAAAAAAAAAAGGAAAGGCCCTGCTTCTCCACGTGGGGTACGAAACTCAACCACACACACACAGATATCCTGAGGCCCAATGCATAGCGTCACCCCTAAAATGTACTCATGGACTGAGCTGTAAGCGATTGGACTCGTCTACTTTGGTCAGTGCGGGTAGGGAGGGCTGTTCCAAGTACAAAGCGACTGTTCGCATGATCGCCCCTAATATGCATGCATGGACTCGGCCGTCAGCGAAGAGATGGGTCCATTTACTTGAAAGTGGGTAGAGAGGGTAGAATTGAGTTCGCTGCGAACAGTTCGCCGCGAACATAGCGTTGCTTACAACATGAACACTTTTTGTCTCTTCGTGAACAGATCGTCCGCTCTATGCAACGCACCCCCGGTGTCACGATTTCATCTTTCGCCTGTGTACATATTTTCCCCTCGACATATACTAACTCAAGACTGAAATGTTGTTTCCTGGTTAAATTAAGAAGTGAAATTATTTAAGGACAAAAAGCATGTCAGTTTCTTGCATGTGAAGAAAATTGGTTGTAAAATGCACGCTCCTGTGGTAAAATGTAATAGATTTCACCCCCAAAATCGAATTCTTCGAAAACGTTTACTGAGTGGTTACGTCCCTTGAGTAGGAAGGAAAACATTTTAGGATGAATCAAATTTCTAAGTTAAATAAAATAAAATGTATCGATTGGAGATTGGATTTCCCTTCTTTGAGTCATGTGACGTCAGAGGCCGACAAAACTTTATAATTTGGCTTTTCAGGTTGACCGAAACTTCAAAGGAACTAAAAAAAACAAAAATGTCATGTGTTTGATTGCATGTGTGTGTGCTGTTCAATGTCAAAACAACAACAAAGTGAGTACATGACGTGTGTTTTGTAGTTCCTTTGAAGTTTCGGTCAACCTGAAACGCCCAAATATGAAGCTTATGTGTTTGATTGCATACATGTGGATTGCATGCATGTGTGTGTGTGCTCGTTCAATCGTCAAAACAACAACAAAGTCATAAGTACCTGAAAGGAATTCGATCGATACATAAATGTTATTTGCGTGTTTGACCAAAATATGACATTTTACACAGATCTCGACAGTCATTGTTCACCTCGACCGCTAGCGCGGTCTCGGAGAACAATGACTGTCTCGATCTGTGTAAAATGTCATATTTTGGTCAAACACGCAAATAACGTATATTGGTTGGACAAATTTGGCCCCATGAATGTAAGGTACACAAGGTCGCTCATCAGTACTATCGAAGGGTGTTTTTTTTGTTCAGTGTAGAGTTTATACTAGATCAACGAGGCCAAGAAGCGAAATATCAACACGGCGAAAGATGAAAACGTCACACCGGCCGGGGTTCGAACCCACGACCTCCCGATCACGGGGCGGACGCCTTACCACTAGGCCAACCGTGTCGGTTCAGGTGAACAGTAGGCTCTGAACTGGTCTTGCACTATATAGGCCGAGTTGTTTTTTTAAATATTGAACTGCGAGCGAAAGCGAGCTGTTCACTATTTGAAAAAGCAACGAGTTCAGCAAGCCATGTAGTATTCTGTTTATCCTACATACTGTACTTACGTGTATTTTACTGAAAATGTCTTGCAGACGAGGCCGCTAAATTGAAGACGCTTGTTTTGGAACCTCGATCTCTTCTAAAGCCTCGTGCAATCTATTACGTCAAAGCAAATAAACGTCACTCTGAATTACGTATTAGTTCTAAAGATTCATCGAGGGTAATTCGCGAGCGCAATTTTTGACTCACATGCGAAGCAAAAGTGAGTCTATGTACTCACCCGAGTCGTCCGTCCGGACGTCCGGACGTCCGTCCGTCCGTCCGTCCGGAAAACTTTAACGTTGGATATTTCTTGGACACTATTCAGTCTATCAGTATCAAATTTGGCAAGATGGTGTATGATGACAAGGCCCCAAAAAACATACATAGCATCTTGACCTTGCTTCAAGGTCAAGGTCGCAGGGGCCATAAATGTTGTCTAAAAAACAGCTATTTTTCACATTTTTCCCATTTTCTCTGAAGTTTTTGAGATTGAATACCTCACCTATATATGATATATAGGGCAAAGTAAACCCCATCTTTTGATACCAGTTTGGTTTACCTTGCTTCAAGGTCAAGGTCACAGGAGCTCTTCAAAGTTGGATTGTATACATATTTTGAAGTGACCTTGACCCTGAACTATGGAAGATAACTGTTTCAAACTTAAAAATTATGTGGGGCACATGTTATGCTTTCATCATGAGACACATTTGGTCACATATGATCAAGGTCAAGGTCACTTTGACCCTTATGAAATGTGACCAAAATAAGGTAGTGAACCACTAAAAGTGACCATATCTCAGGGTAGAAAGAGCCAATAAGCACCATTGTACTTCCTATGTCTTGAATTAGCAGCTTTGTGTTCCATGCTAGGTTTAGTTATTTGACCTTGACCCTGAAGGTCAAGGTCATGTAAAGGTCAAGGTCAAGCATGTGAGTCGTATGGGCTTTGCCCTTCTTGTTGTTTCTATAATGACGTTTGTCTCGGTGACTTTGGCATCATAAGCAGTGGAAAAACAGGTACCTGCCAGACTTGCTTGACATGACCTCATTTACATGATATACACACGTGTGATTTGAACGATTATTATCTCACGGGTGTCTCTCTCACGTATGTAGGATAAAAGGGGAGGTTCATTATCTGAGAAAGGAAACAATGAATCAAGAAACTAATACCCAGGTGCACATCTGCAGCTCCTAGGGCAGTGTGCATGCACACTATCTTGTTCCTGCCTTTAGCCATCTCCAAGGTATGGCGACCACAGACAGACAGACACACTTACTGTACATCCATTTTTTACATTTAGTCAAGTTTTGACTAAATGTTTTAACATAGATGGGGAATCGAGACGAGGGTCGTGGTGTATGTGTGTGTGTGTGTCTGTCTGTCTGTGCGTGTGTGTGTGTAGAGCGATTCAGAGTAAACTACTTGACCGATCTTTATGAAGTGTGACATGAGAGTTCCTGGGTATGATATCCCCAGACATTTTTTTCATTTCTTCAATAAATGTCTGATGACGTCATATCCGGCTTTTTGTAAAAATTGAGGCGGCATTGTCACACCCTTATTTTTTAATCAAATTGATTGAAATTTTAGCCAAGCAATCTTCGACGAAGGCTGGACTTCGGTATTGCATTTCAGCTTGGTGGCTTAAAAATTAATTAATGACTTTGGTCCCCCCCCCCCCCCCCCCCCCCCCAGCGGGTTAGGGGGAAGAATTTACCCGATGCTCCCCAGCATGTCGTAAGAGGCGACTAACGGATTCTGTTTCTCTTTTTACCCTTGTTAAGTGTTTCTTGTATAGAATATAGTCAATTTTTGTAAAGATTTTAGTCAAGCAGTATGTAAGAAATGTTAAGTCCTTTGTACTGGAAACTTGCATTCTCCCAGTAAGGTAATACATCGTACTACGTTGCAAGCCCCTGGAGCAAATTTTTGATTAGTGCTTTTGTGAACAAGAAACAATTGACAAGTGGCTCTATCCCATCTCCCCCCTTTCCCCGTCGCGATATAACCTTCGTGGTTGAAAACGACGTTAAACACCAAATAAAGAAAAGAAAGAATGACTTTGGTCATTAAAAATCTGAAAATTGTAATTAAAATTATTTTTTTATAAAACGATCCAAAACTACGTTTATCTTATTCTTCATCATTTTCTGATTCCAAAAACATATACATATGTTATATTCGGATTAAAAGCAAGCTCTGAAAATTAAAAATTATGATTAAAATTAAATGTCCAAAATCGATTTAAAAACAATTTCATCTTATTCCTTGTCCGTTCCTGATTCCAAACACATATAGATCTATATCTATATATATATACGACTAGTGTCTGTCTGTATGTCTGTCTGTCTGTCTGTTCGCAATGCACGGCCAAAGTTCTCGGTGGATCTTTTTCAAATTTGGACACCGTATTCAGCTACACCCCGGACACAACCTCATCGATGAGATATTTCAACACGTGCTCTCAGCGCGCAGCGCTGAACCGATTTTGGTTCCACCTGAGCTACCCGGGCCCCCATACCGACACACCAAAGCCGCTAGACCACATCACAACGCTAAAGTTCTCGGTGGATCTTTTTTAAATTTGGACACCGTATTCAGCTACACCCCGGACACAATATCATCGATGAGATATTTCAACACGTGCTCTCAGCGCGCAGCGCTGAACCGATTTTGGTTTTTCTGTTCATTTCACCATTCCCAGTAACTCGTCCTTATCTTCTCCAGTGTTTTGCGTTTATCTCCCTTCCTTCGTGTGGTTTCAATCCATATTCCCGTTTCTACGTTACTATTTTTAGAATGTCACTGCGCTGTCCAGAACGCTTCCCTTGCACCCGTAAGTTGTTCTTACTGTCAAAGTGAAAAGGTCGAATCAATTTATAGCCACGCGAAAAATACACTGTCACCTATCTCTATATATTTATAGATATAGATATACATATATATATACGGCTTCTGTGTGTGTGTGTGTGTTTGTGTGTGTGTGTGGGCAACACCTGTGGATTGTAGAGTTCTGTTTGTGATGGGGTCTAGCGGCTTTTGTCTGTCTGTATGTTCTGGCATTTGAGAAGCCACAACAGATAATATAGGGCTAAGAAATAAGCTCTAAAATTCTCAATCCCGTTTGACAGGACTTCGCCTTCAAGGGTGATTGTGGTGAACCGCCACGCTGTCTGGCTCTGTCTCGCGATTTACCCCGGCGAAGCCGGGTATTCCTCTAGTATATATATACGACTTGTGTCTGTGTGTGTGTGTGTGTTCGCGATGCACGGCCAAAGTTCTCGATGGATCTGCTTCAAATTTGGTGGGCATATTCAGGTAGACCCCGGACACAACCTGGTCGATGAGAATTTTCAACACGTGCTCTCAGCGCGCAGCCCTGAACCGATTTTGGTTTTTCTGTTCATCTTCCCAGATCCATTCCCAGTAACTCTTCCTTATCTTCTCCAGTGTTTTGCGTTTATCTCCCTTCCTTCGTGTGGCGTCAATCCATATTCCCGTTACTACGTTACTATTTTTAGAATGTCACTGCACTGTCCAGAACGCTTTCCTCGCACCCGTAAGTTGTCCTCACTGTAAAAGTGCAAAGGTCGAATCTATTTATAGCCACGCGAAAAATACACTGTCATCTATCTCTATATATTTATAGATATACATATATATATATATATATACTAGATGAATACCCGCTTCGCCGGGAAGAAGTCGAGCCGAATACCCGGCTGAGCCGGGGACCCGGCTTTGCCGGGTGTACGCCGGCTTTGCCGGCGCACCGCACGAAGGAAGGGAGATAAACGCGCAAAACACTGGAGAAGAGAAATAGTATAACGGGAATATGGATTGAGCGTTGTCGACAGTGACCTTCTAAAAATAGAAACGGGAATATGGATTGACGCCACACGAAGGAAGGGAGATAAACGCTGAAAACACTGGAGAAGATAAGGAAGAGTTACTGGGAATGGATCCAGAGAAAAACAAAAATCGGTTCAGCGCTGCGCGCTGAGAGCACGTGTTGAAATATCTCATCGAGCAGGTTGTGTCCGGGGTGTTCCTGAATATGGCCACCAAATTTGAAACAGATCCATCGAGAACCTTGGGCGTGCATCGCGAACACACAGACACACACACACACACAGACACAAGTCGTATATATATATATAGATATACTAGAGGAATACCCGGCGGTGAATCGCGAGACAGAGACAGACAGCGTGGCCAAATGTAACCGAGTGCCGAAACACCACAATCATATTTGAAGCCGAAGTCCACTCAAACGGGATTGAGAATAACTGTTATGGCTTCTGGAAGGAAGGCCTGATTATTAAGTCACACGCCAATGCCGCCAGACCACATCACATCATGGAAGCAGATCCATCGAGAACTTTGGCCGTGCATCGCGCACAGACAGACACACACACAGACACACAGACACTAGTCGTATATATATATAGATAGATACGACTTCTGTGTGTGTTTGTGTGTGTGTGTGGGGGGGGGGGGGGGGCAACACCTGTGGATTGTAGAGTTCTGTTTGTGATGTGGTATGGCGGCTTTTGTGTGTCTGTATGTTCGGGCCTTCCTTTGAGAAGTCATAACAGTTATTATTGGGCTTAGAAATAAGCTCTAAAATTCTCAATCCCGTTTGAGTGGACTTCGCCTTCAAAGGTGATTGTGGTGTTTCGGCACTCGGTTACATTTGGCGTCGTCGACAGGGATGGGACTCGACATGAAATGTTCAGGCCACTGAATCATTTTTGTGCTGTTCCCATTCCACCAACCTGGGAGGGACCTAAGCTTGGCGGGTCCATGGTTCGGAACTTTGGGGACAAAGTTCATTCAAAGGGGGTCGAGTGTGACAGGGAGACTACCGTCGCCCTTCACAGCAGACTCTGCAGAGTTGTTCGCCTTAGAAGTTGTGAGCTATTTATAGCTAGCTCGTCAGGCAACACCTGTGGATTGTAGAGTTCTGTTTGTGATGGGGTCTGGCGGCTTTTGTCTCTCTGTATGTTCTTGCCTTCCTTTAAGTGGGCACAAACTGGTGGATGAAAATGTTCACACGTGCTCTAAGACGGCGAACCGCCACGCTGTCTGTCTCTGTCTCGCGATTCACCCGGCGAAGCCGGGTATTCCTCTAGTATGATATGTTTGGATTAAAAACACGTTCAGAAAGTTAAAAAGAATAGAGATATAGAAAAGCGTGCTATCCTCCTCAGCGCAACCGCTACCGCGCTTTTCTGGATTGTTAATTTCACTGCTTTTGCCACGAGCGGTGGACAGACGATGCTACGAGTGTACGGTCTTGCGGAAAAAATGCAATGCGTTCAGTTTCATTCTGTGAGTTCGACTGAGCTTGACTAAATGTTGTATTTTCGCCTTTCGCGACTTGTATATATACATGTACTAGCAGTCAGGCCCGGCTTCGCCCGGATGTTAGCAAAGCCCTCAAAGAGAAACTCCAAATCAAACGTTTGGGCGAAATGAGAATGACACGGTATACTTGTTTGATAAGAGTTACCTCCCTTCCATGGGTGACAAACACTGATCTGAAAATAATGGATAGCGCACAGCCAATGAAATAGCGTAACCAGAGTGCCGCCATCTTGCTGCACCGTACCACACTGACAAATAGGTCAAAGGGAAATAATCATAGTTTCGAGAGTTGACAGCAGTCTTCTTTCGCTGTATCAAACAGTGTCCCAAGATGGCGGATCCGGTGGCGTCAATGTTTTGATAGCCAATAAGAAGGGACGCGACCACAGACAGACACACACACACACACTTACATCTATTTTTATATAATTATAGTATTAGCAGTCAGGCCCGGCTTCGCCCGGGTGTTTCTGATCTCCCCTCTCTCAGAAACATCTAGAATCTTATTCCAATGTGCAGGGGCGGACGAGGGGGGGGGGGGGGGGGTTTCTGGGGTTTCCGGAAACCCGGCCCCTCCCCCCCCCCCCCCCCCCCCCAGCCAAAAAAGAAAAATATTTTTGTGTTTTTTTTGGTATTAATCAGTGACAAAATCTGCTGCCTGAAACTGGTAATGATCATCCTCAGAATGCACCAGATTGCACCATTTTGCATCCTTTTTTTCTAAATTTTCTGGGGGGGCATGCCCCCGGACCCCCCTAGCAAACTAAGCGCTTCGCGCCTTCACACCCATATCTTCACAATATACTTTTGGAAACACCCCCCCCCCCCCCCCCCCCCCCCCATAAAATAAACTGATCCGCCCCTGATGTGGATAAGAAAAATGACAGTGTGAGCTCATACATTTGGATTTATAGGCAAGGCAAGTTTCTATGTATCGATTGGACATTGGATTTCCCTTCTTTGAGCCATGTGACGTCAGAGGCCTACAAAGCTTCATATTTGGGCGTTTCAGGTTAACCGAAACTTCAAAGGAACTACTTTCTTCATATTTGGGACACGCGGATTAACCCACAGAACAAAACACACGTTTGCAAAACTGTACAAATGAAGCGATTTGCAGATCTATCTCGGGAATAAATTGAAAACAAAAGACGACTTTTAACTCCGATCGAATACCAACACACTTCAGCTGAACAAAAGGTGAACATGGGAGACACCGGCCTCCATCAGCATAATGCAGTCAACTCACAACTCCAAGTTTTGCCGCGGCCAAATTCAAACCCCTCGCGAAGTTCACTCAGCTCTGTCGCACACACAGCCACCGGCCGAGTCGATATGCGCGGGGCAAGTAGTTTCGACATGTCCTTTGAAGATATGAATTTCTTCCTCAGTGCAGAAAATGAACCTGACATGCCACCATCCACGACAATGCCGCAAGTTCTGCCTACTTTCCACAACTGTAGGCCTACCATAAACAACTTGAACATCACACTAACAAAATAAGACAAAACGTGTTGATTGTCTCTGCTGTTAACCCCACAAGCTTACTCAATGAACTCGTCCAGTCTTGATCGCGAGACAGGGTGACGACAAGTGTGTACAACAATTACTGACACTGACGGTGCAAAGAGATGTAGCAACTTAATTGATGTTTTATTTGATGTTCATGAATTTTCCGTTCCTTTGATTATGTTCTGAACAAAATGTTGCGATAATCAAATATTCTAATGTTAATTGAAGGAGTTGAATAAACTTTTGAAGTTGCACTATTTTTGTGGCGCATTGAAGTGTTTGGTGTAAACAGGTGTTCTTGGTGTGTGTGTTTGATTGCATGTGTGTGTGCTCGTTCAATCGTCAAAGCAACAACAAAGCCAGTACCTGAAAGGAATTCGATCGATACATAAATGTTATTTGCGTTTTTGACCAAAATATGACATTTTACACAGATCTCGACAGTCATTGTTCTCCGAGACCGCGATATTTTGGTCAAAAACGCAAATAACGTATATTGTCGTTCAACGTGTTCTTCGTGATTTTTGGACCCCTTCTCACACCCACTTTAGTTGCGGTCTGATCAAAGCACGCATACGTCATGAGTGAGCGCGTCATACTTTATTGAACAGGGGAGAGAAGTCTGTAAATTCACGTGATCTCTCACTGAGGCGATTAGATCGTTTCGTAAACAGTGTCTGGAAATTTCAAGAGATTATTATGTACGATGATTGGGAAGGGGTGGGGGGGGGGGGGGGGGATGATAGGCATGCAGCCCTTGAGAATGACCCGGTATGCTGGTTATTGGTGACAAAGCATGACTTACCTCCCTTGCACTATATAGCCTGTATTCAGTAATGGGGAGGGTCATTATCCGAGGAAGGAAACAATGTCTTGAGAAACTAAAACCCAGGTGCACATCTGTGGGTCCAGGGCAGTGTGCATGAACAATATCTTGTGCTTATCTTTTGCCATCTCTGAGGTATGGCGACAACAGACACACACACACTTATATCTTGTTTTATATAGTAGATAGATATAGTAGATAGATAGGCAATGCAAGTTTTTATTTCGTTTAACGTGTTCTTCGTGATTTTTGGACCCCTTCTCACACCCACTCTAGTTCCGGTCTGATCAAAGCACGCATTCCTCATGAGTGAGCGCGTCATACTTTATTGAACAGGGAAGAGAAGTCTGTAAATTCACGTAATCTCTCTGAGGCGATCGTTTCGTATACAAGTGTCTGGAAAATTCGAGAGACAGACTGTATTATTTGCGATGTTTGGTAAAGGGGGGGGGGGGGGGGGGGGAAGGGTGGGTGGGCAGCCCTTGAGAATGACACGGTATACTGGTTTGATAAGAGTTACCTCCCTTCCATGGGTGACAAATCATGACTTACCTCCCTTGCACCATATAGCCTATATTCAGTAATGGGGAGGGTCATTATCCGAGAAAGGAAACAATGTCTAGAGAAACTAAAACCCAGGTGCACATCTGTGGGTCCAGGGCAGTGTGCATGCAAAATATCTTGTGCTTATCTTTTTGCCATCTCTGAGGTATGGCGACCACAGACAGGCACACGCACGCACACACACACACACACACTTACATCCAATATCCAAAATATCTTGTGCTTATCTTTTGACATCTCTGAGGTATGGCGACCACACACACACACACACACACACTCACACACACTTACATCCATTTGTATATATAGTATAGATAATAGACATGGGATATTCTCAGGGTTAGATAACTAAACGGACTGAGAAAGGTCACATTGGGATCAAGTTTGTGTCAATTAGTGGAAAGTGAACTTTCTCATGAACATTATTTTATGAAGCTAGAGCAGCAATGGGGGGGGGGGGGGGGGGGTGTTGTGTTTATATACAGCTGAATTCTCCTATTAAGGCCTAAATATTTGATACTAGATGATTACCCGCTTCGCCGGGTACCAGCTTCGCCGGGAAGAAGTAGAGCCGAATACCAGGCTGCGCCTGGGACCCGGCAAGCCGGGTGTACGCCGGCTTCGCCGGCGCACGAAGGAAGGGAGATCTAAAAATAGTAACGTGCAGTGACCTTCTTAAAATAGTAACGGGAATATGGATTGACGCCACACGAAGGAAGGGAGATCTAAAAATAGTAACGTGCAGTGACCTTCTAAAAATAGTAACGTAGTAACGGGAATATGGATTGACGCCACACGAAGGAAGGGAGATAAACGCGCAAAACAAAACACTGGAGAAGATAAGGAAGAGTTACTGGGAATGGATATAGTGGATCTACAGAAAAACCAAAATCGGTTCAGCGCTGCGCGCTGAGAGCACGTGTTGAAATATCTCATCGATGAGGTTGTGTCCGGGGTGTAGCTGAATACGGTCTCCAAATTTGAAAAAGATCGACCGAGAACTTTGGCCGTGCATCGCGGACAGACACACAGACACTAGTCGTATATATATATATAGATAAATTGATAATATATCTCACAGATGCCTACACATTCCTTTTGTGTTGCCAGCCAAACGAAACTTTATGCAGTTTGTCAGTTCGCATCTCTCGTCAAAATATAATTAACATTTCCTTTTATCACGTTCTGTGCCTGAAAACTGTGTGCAGACTATGCTAAAATAGACCCACATAGCATAATTTTATTTTAAATTTTTCTTACGTAATCAAACACAATGTTTTGACACAAAGTACCCCCAGACTAAGACTTAATCGACTTCCAAGTAGGCTTTTGACGTAAGTAGTTCACGTGCGGGACCTGACGTGCCTGGTAGCCACGCTTTCTTGCCTGGAGACAGACCAACATTAATTTGTACAAAATGTGCTTTTTTTTTTTTACTCCTTGCATAAAAGTCAATGAAATTTAGTGTGGGTATTTGTTTTCTCAAACGGACATCTGCCGGAGGCATGACTGAAAGCCCTAGGGGCTCCGTGCACCTTGACGTGACAGGTTGCGTAACTTTAAAGGGGGGGCGAGTCTTCTATTGGGGTCTTAAAGGTCTTAAACACTCGGTTATAAATGAAAACACAAATCATGGCGTGTCATAATATGCTGTTAAGAGCCGTCGCGACAGCATGCATGATGCTGTGGCCAGGGCATCTGACTGTAATGAGACATGACGAAGGCGAGTCGTTTAACCATTTGCTTTTCTTGTCTTAATGGGTTTAAGTGCGCGTGAATATTATAAACATTATAAATTTACAAGAAAGTGTGCAATTAATGATAGTGTGTGTGTGTGTGTGTGTGTGTGTGTGTGTGTGTGTGTGTGTGTGTGTGTGTGTGTTCGGAAGGTGAATGGAAAGCGGACATATTCCAGTGCATTCTTTTGACTCAATGGTTAATCACGTTTCAGCGTTCTTGTTTTCTTTTGTGGTTACTGACCTTATCCTTGTTGAAACAATCACAGTGCAGAAAGGGATTTATCATTTATCCTACATATGTGGGAGAGACCATCCATGTGATAAGTTGTAAGTTACACCTCCATTCATCCATGGTTTTGCGTGGTATCTCGTCTCGACAGGGTCAATGAATAAAATAATGACTTTAGTCGAGGCTTCAGTGAATATGATGACGTCACTTGAGGATGTGCCTGGGGTGACGCAATCATAGTCATTCACCCTATCTAGACGATATACCACGCGATTCAAAGGATGAATCGTAGGTGTAACGTATATATCCCATGACCCATGAAAGGCATTATTTTCGCGTTGATGGTTTTCACAACGTACAGATAATTTATAACGACACAATCGCCATCATAAGACTGGTACTAAACTTTGTTTGTTATCTGCTACGGATCTGGCTCTGGGGCTTAACACAAGCCTGCTTGCATTTATTGTGCCTTCATTGACTGGCAAATGAAGCACAATCTGCTGTCATCTTGTCGCTGTTCCTTGTTTCTCCTTTTCTCTTATTTGTCAACATTGTAACGGCATCCAAGAAGAAGACAGACACGGGTTTAGCTGCCACTTTCCAGTGGCTTGCTCAATAGGTCTATGCTAAATTGAGATGGCAGAGTTGTGAACAGAGAAAGACAGAGACAGCGGGGAAAAAAACCATGTAAGGCTCATGTAGACGTTAAACGTCATAAAGAAGGTACAGACATTGGAAAGAGACTGTGACGTCATTCGTTATTTTACCGTCACTTTCGTAAAATCAGCAGATCTCTAGTGCAAATGTGGCTGGACTTGGCAAAGCATTACTTATTATTACTATAGTTATAATGAACTAGATGATTACCCGCTTCGCCGGGAAGAAGTAGAGCCGAATACCAGGCTGCGCCTGGGAAGTACGCCGGTATCGCCGGCGCACGAAGGAAAGGAGATAAACGCGCAAAACACTGGAGACCTTCTAAAAATAGTAACGTGCAGTGACCTTCTAAAAATAGTAACGTAGTAACGGGAATATGGATTGACGCCACACGGAGGAAGGGAGATAATCGCGGCTGAAAACACTGGAGAAAATAAGGAAGAGTTACTGGTAGTGGATCCCGACAAAAACAAAACAAACAAAAAAACAAAAAAATCGGTTCAGCGCGCACAGCGCTGCGCGCTGAGAGCACGTGTTGAAATATCTCATCGATGAGGTTATGTCCGGGGTGTAGCTGAATACGGTGTCCAAATTTGAAAAAGATCCACCGAGAACTTTGGCCGTGCATCGCGAACAGACAGACACTAGTCGTATATATATATAGATGTTTGAAAATTCATTGCATGGGTCAGAGCAAAAGACTTGATTTTGAGACGTTGTACAGCAGACTCGCAGCTCGGACAGACAAATCTTAGTGACAGTTGGACTTTGACTAAGAGTTTTGTTTCCTTTAGCAAAACGTCAGGGTTGATGTTGAGTACCCAAAGAAAGAGGCACCTGCATGTGTACATTCGACAAGGTGCACATGCAGTTAGTTCTTTTTTTGTTGTGCAGTTGAAAACATATCAAATACTATGTATTGAGATTTCTCATGAAACACTGGACTTTGCAGGTCGAAAGCAGGAGATCATTAAGCTGACAGAGCAGCTGCTACAGGCTATCACCAGTGGAAACTATGAAGACTACACGTAAGTTGACACTGGATTTTGTTAGACTGACCATGCTTCTTTCCAGACTGACATTTACTTGTTTATAGGCTTCACTCTGTCTGTCTGTCTATCTGTCTGTCTGTCTGTCTGTCTGTTTGTTTGTCTGTCAGTCTGTTTTTTTGTGTAGTCCCTCTGTGTGTGGTGTTTTTGGTGATAGGAGGTTGGTTGTGAATACACGTAACTCCCATTCCCAATGACCTGACACATTTTCTATTCTACCTGTCATAAAAAAAAGATTAAAAAAACTGGGCAGATTGTTTTGATGAGGCTGTTTATTTCAAAACAAGTTATATGAATAGAACGGCCATGATATTCCTACCATATAAATCAATTATATAGATTTTACATGAGCGAGTGTCTATACATGGGAACAGACAACACAGGGACATCCCCAAAAATAAAAATCACAAAAGCATAAGCTTGTAATGTTACAAAAACACGGTACATTTCAGTAACTCCTAAATGCATTGCCTTCAAACTTTCAAAGCTTTGTGCTAACATATGTTGTAAAATATCATACACACAAAATCGTACTAAATTGTGCCAAAAAATTATTGCAACAGATTTCGCACCCAAATTAAAGCCTTAACTCCCGTGTCATTTCATCCAAATTTTGCATGCCAGTTAAGGCCGTTCACTTGGCTATTTGGATCACTTTCGGATTAAAGATTTCTTTTACAGGGATCACGTGACCGCCGCTCAAATAAGGGTACCCTCAAAATCGACCAGACAAAAACGGAAGGACCCAATTAATAATCGGAAAAAAATCATAATAGGCAAAACTTTGCAGCGTTTACATACGTGAAGAAAGCCAAATCAATAATCTACCCAGAACAGGTTTAGCTACCTTGCGTATCACGTGTGCTATTCTATTCCTACTGATGCTGGTGTCGATCGCATGAGCGGTCAAAAACAGGACTTTTTTCATCAGTTTTTCGGGGATTTGTGACAAAAAGCGCTGTATTTCGACAATGACATGGTGGATAGCTTTTAAACTTTCAGAGTATTTTACCAACATACTAGACGTACTTCAAATACAATTTAAGGTTGTTACGCGTATTTTTTCAGATGTTATGCAAAGTTTCGAAAAAAGGTTTTAATCTCGTCAAAGGATTGCTCTTCACTTGTGTCCAAAAAAACCATGACTTCCCATGTCTTTAAGACAAATGATTGATACAAACACTGCGAGAGTTGTATATGCGTATAAGCACTGACGCAAATTTGCTAGGCCGGTAAACACGCTTGATATTTTAGGGATGATTCTGGTGCCACAGCGATTCCCAGCCAAGCGTGACCGCAGCATGTTTTGAGAAGCACGCAGCGATAACAGCTGTGGGTACGAAACAGCGTGAACGTTCTATTTTTTCTCATGTGTTTGCATGGCTAGAAAATTTACGCCAGTGGTTACACGCAAATGAAACTTCGACAGTTTCTGTATACATCATTTATCTGTCGACATGCAAAGTCATGAATATTTGGACGCAAGTTTAAACACTTTTTCGAAACACTGCGTAACATCTGACCAAATTAATGTAACGTTCCCACATTTTGCTCGAAGTACGTTAGGTATGTTGGTAAATTACCCTGAACGTTTCAAAGCAATCCATCAAGTCATTGTCAAAATACAGCGCTTTATGTCACAATACCCCTAACAAACTGACGAAAAAAAGTCCTGTATTTGACCGCTCTTGCGATCGACACCTGCATCAGTAGGAATAGCATAGCACACGCAATACGTAAGCTAGCTAAACAAAACAACCTGTTCTGGGTAGATAATTGATTTGACTTTCTTCTCGTATATAAACGTTGCAAAGTTTTGCCTATTGTGATTTGTTGTCGAATTTTAATTGGGCCCTTCCGTTTTTGTCTGGTCGATTTTGAGGGTACCCTTATTTGAGCATCGATTACGTGATCCCTGCAAAAGAAATCTTTAATCAGAAAGCTGATCCACATTGTCAAGTGAACGGCCTTAACTGGCATGTAAAGTTTGGATGACATGACACGGGAATTAATGCTTTAATTTGGGTGCGAAATCTGTTGCAATCATTTTTGGCACAGTTTATATTAGTTACTAGATGAATACCCGCTTCGCCGGGTAAAGAAGTCGAGCCGAATATATATATAAAGCCGGCGTACCGCATGAAGGAAGGGAGATAAACGCGCAAAACACTGGAGAAGAGTGACCTTCTAAAAATAGTATAACGGGAATATGGATTGAGCGTTGTCGACAGTGACCTTCTAAAAATAGAAACGGGAATATGGATTGACGCCACACGAAGGAAGGGAGATAAATGCTGAAAACACTGGAGAAGATAAGGAAGAGTTACTGGGAATGGATCCAGAGAAAAACCAAAATCGGTTCAGCGCTTCGCGCTGAGAGCACGTGTTGAAATATCTCATCGACCAGGTTGACTGTCCGGGGTGTATTTGAATATGGCCACCAAATTTGAAACAGATCCATCGAGAACTTTGGCCGTGCATCGCGGACACACACACACAGTATATAATATATATATATATATATATATAAACATCAGAAATTGTGAAAGAAACAATTGAAAGTCAGCAGAGACTTTCTTCCGAGATTTGTTAAAATCTCTTAGCAGAGAAAGGGAGAGAAAAAAGTATCCCTTCACAGACAGCCTATTGGGAGCATCAGACCCTCCTCAAGGGGGACCGAGATTTACAGAGCAAAGTCCCTTTGTGGGGGACGTATCGCAAGGTAATCTAGTCCAGAGGAGGACCATTCTATTTGTACCTAGACCAGACACGTGTTTCGACACCATTCTATTTGTACCTAGACCAGACACGTGTTTCGACACCATTGTGTCTCATCAGTGGTCAGGTGGTACTGATGGCGAGAGTTGTCAACCCATGGTATCCAACTAAGAAGCAAACCACTCTCTGAATGGTAGCTTCTGTTGGCATGGGAGACTACCCTCATCTGACAACCCCAAGGGGATATCTGTGAAGGGAAACACTTTGATTTAAGGCCAAAGTGTGGAATTGATATTTATTAAGAAAGAATTTAGAAATTTAGACAAGTTTTAACCAAGAAATTAGGTTAAAACAAGGGAAATTTGAAAAAGCCTAAAGGGAGGTAACTCTGTACCAGCCTGCAGATCCAGAAATGGATACGCGAACAAGTTAGATCTAATTTTGAAAAGGTTAAACAGGAAAAGCGGTCAACTTTTCACTGCTGTTCAACACAGAAATACAATTAATTGTTGTTATATATATATTAAATAATTGTTGTTATATATAGATACTGTTTCATATTCAACACCAGCCCACTGGTTTAAATGTGAAGAAGCCATGTTCAGTCATGCGTGTCAGCAGTTAGCTTTCAGTGGCGTTGGTAGAGTCCACATCTTAAAGATTACTCTCAGGTTAAAATCATCAGAATGTACATAACATTTTAATAGAACAAGCAGCTATTATTGTTCTTAACCTATAAAAAGAATAAAGATTTTAATCTCATTTTGTCATGTCGCACAACAGCATAACTAATGAATCAAATGACTCAATATTAGGTCTGTATTTTACGACATGTGTAATAGCACAAAGAGAGTTTGAAGGCAATGCGTTTAGGAGTTACTGAAATATACCGTTTTTGCAACATTACCCGCTAAAACGACCTCAAACCCCGCCTTTTATGGCTTCTGAGTAGAATGACACCTATACTGTTCCGCATGCCTAATACCCCTGTCACATTACGGCTGCGTTCCTGCAGCGTTGTAAAATTCTCAGAGCGCCGTGGGATCGCAGGAAAATTCTGCGATTGACTGTGCTCTATCGGCGCGCTCACGGCGTGCTAGGAGTTGTCACTGCGCGTCCACGGCGTGTCGATTAAGCGGAAGTGCATGTTATACGACAAGGGAGTGTACTCTGCGTTTATGGGGTTGGCTAACAACGCACTGGTAACTTCCTGCAAACGCCCTGCCAACGCTGACGGACGCGGTAGAAGCGCAGTGACATCCCCAAGGACTCCGTGAGGTCTCCGTGCAAACGCCCTGCAAACGCTGACGGACGCGGTAGAAGCGCAGTGACATCCCCAAGGACTCCGTGCAAACGCCCTGCAAACGCTGATGGACACGGTAAAAGCGCAGTGACATCTCCGTGAGGTCTCCGTGCAAGCGCCGCCGACTACCACTGCGTCCGTACTGCGCGCCCACAGAGCTCTTGTGGCGCGATAGGAGACCTTACTGCGCTGTCACGGCAACCCTACAGCGTTCCTACCATGCGTATATCAGAACGCCGAGCGACGGCGCGTACTTTGTGCATGCTCAAAGTGCTCGCCGTTGCATGGCGTTCTTGGCGACTCGACTGCATTAAATGGAGATGCCACCGTGTTGCTCTGGCGCTGTAGGAGACCCTACTGCGCGCACCTCGGCGTTCTTCATTTTTCTTGGACGCCGCGGGAACGCCGTGAGGACGCAGCCCTAGTGTGACAGGGGTATTAGCGTCATTGTTAGACAATATGGGTAAACAAAACTGACTGCTTTGGATACAAATTTAATTGTTCTTCCCACTGACTTGCAAAACTTGTTCAGTTTTAGCTGTTCTGATTTTTTACTCCACTGAGTAATCAGGAGAGTCTTTTAGGAATAAGCAGTCCATTGTTTGCTCCAAGTCGAGCCTAGTGGATGGTGTGGCGATTCTTGAGATGATTTGTCTGTATCAATGGGTAGTTTTTATATAAAACATTTACTGGTGGCTTTTGCAGAAATTTGGTGGACCCTCACTTGACCAGTTTTGAGCCTGAAGCACTGGGCAACCTCATCGTAGGAATGGACTTCCACAAATTCTATTTTGACCATGGTCAGTGTAACTTTTGTATTTGTAATCATTTGAATAGAATGCTCACTTTGCATGTTTGCCTGTTTTTGACTCACTTGTGTAATCCTGAGTCTTAGGCAGTGGACAAAAAATTTAACGTAAGGTTATCTTGGATGTTTTTGAAGCTAAAGCTTTGAAACTTTGCATACTTCTAGGATTTGATGATCTCCCGACTTGATCGCTCAGTTTGGTTGACCCTCGTCACATTTTGGGGTCACTGCGGGGTCGTGTTCGATTCATAGAATCTTAACGTTGACATTATCTCAGGTGTTTTTGAAGCTAGCTGCTGGTGCTTTAACACTTTGCACACTTCAAGAGATTGATGATCTGCCGATATAACCCTAGTTTGGTTGACCCTCGTCAAATGTTTTGGTCAAATCGGGGTCACGTTCATAAAACCTTTAAGTTTAGGTTTTCTCAGATATTTTGGGAGCAAAAGCCCCCAAATTTCACACAATTGTAGGTGTTGATAATCAGCAGAAAAGACCAAAATGTAGCTTCTTTTTGTCAAATTTCAGAGTCACAGCATAAAAATGTTTGCTGGAGAAGATTTTCACCCCTGAAAATATCCACTGAGCTATCAAGAAAATAAGTCTTGAGCTCATCAAACTATGATGCCACAATTTTCTTAGGTCATCACTCACAATGTCTTGACATAAATACCCCCAAAACAGAAAGAATTCTCCCTCTCGCCGAGACTAATAGACTTCCATTTAGGCTTTTGACATAATTGATGTGAGCCTGGTCCAGGGCGACTCATTCCTGCCTAGAGGCGGTCAAAAAGTAATTCTTAAAACATTTGCAGTTTTTGACTCCTTGCATGAAAGTCAATGAAACTGGGTAATCTTTCAAACAGATATAGCTGCTCGAGGCATGACTGAAAGCCCTAGGATCCCCGTGCACCTGGAGTTGATGGGACCAGTAACCGTAAAGCCTGTCCTTAATTGGACGAAGTCGACTACGCGTAGTTCACTTCGCGAAGCTACCGGAACTAGACTTCGTCGCAGTCCAAGGGAAGGCACTATGGCGGAAAAGAGAGTTATCTTTTCATGTCTTGGCATCTCAAATGCGCGTAGTCTCGACCAGCGCGTGGTGTGCTTCTTTCTGAGTACTTTACGTCACAAATTGTACTTTACGTACTTGATGATGACGTAAGTTAATTGTATGTGTTCTATTTCGTTGACTGAGCACGGCCGGGACCAGTTGGCGTGAGCGCTGGGATTTCGAGTTTCATTCGACATGTCAATGCATCGCAGTATGAAATAATACAGGTAGGAGGTTAGTTCTTGTACTTTGGGTCAACCAAAGTCGATAAATGCATTCTTCACTATGGTATTGAGTCTGATTTCGTCGTCCATCTTGAATCGAAAAGCACTCTTCTTACAAAAAAACCAACTTCGTTGCGAGCTACGGCGAAGCTTCGCATGTCAAAACTTCAGAAGCGATGTTTGGGTCAAAGTACCACGCCGTAGCTGCGGGTTTTTGGTATAAAGACTTCGCGAAGCTTCGTGTAGTCGACTACGGGCTCAATTAAGGACGGGCTTAAAGGTCACAACATGAACATGTTTGCTGGAGAAGACTGGTGACCAATCACTACTAAAACAATATCCACTGAGCTAACAATGAAATAAGTCTGCACTTTATTGTCTGGGGTAATTTAGTCTTGGCTAGACTAGTGGTGATGCCATCATGCTATGACGTCATTGTATCAGAAATTAAATAGGGCCTTTTACACCTGGGCTATTCTAGGCGACCTTGACCTTGGCCCGCTGTGCCTCGGGCAAAGTCAGCCACTTTTGCGCGTTGTTTGAATGGTGGAGCTGTACGATGGTGCACAAACATTGCTGTTATGGCGTGTGTGGAAGTGATTTAAGACACCGTGAGAGATCACACATGGTCGGTGTTGGATGGGTACCGTTTTCCAAACCCTCTAGAGATTTAGAAAAGCGCCGAAAATGGATTAAACTATGTGGAAGAACGATCGAGAGGTTCAACATCGAAAAAGTCAACAAAGACACCTACATTTGCACAAAACACTTCGTCGGGGGGCACTTGAAAATGACATGCTGTTTTTCTTCATAAGTATAAATGGAACAAAAAAGATTGTACCATGCTTTGACTTTATGTGCTGAGAGAGGAAGAAATGGTTTTAATGTAGCTTTTTCATATCCCCATAAACCAAAGTGTGATACTGCAGCTAGTTAGCAAAACAATTTCATTGAAAAACTAGACAGCAAGTGACACATAGTCTACAAACCAATGAACACGAAGGCATTTAAGAAACAGGATCATTCTTTTAATCTTGTCTAAAATTTTGAACATGAATCTCACTGCAAAAACACAATCTAACAGAAGTGGCAGAAAAACAAAACTACTTCAGCATACAAATGGCCCAAAGAATATGGTCTGAAATCAGACAAAAAGCATGACAGCTCGGTGCTTGCAGTTGCATACAACAAGAACACAAAAATGAAAAAAAATGGTCAAACTGAACTATGTGTCGTTCAAAGGAAAAATGGTTTGCCTCAAGGAAAAAGACTTGAGAGACATCACATAACTGTACAAGCTCACAAGAACTATTGGTTGTAATCATGAGTACGACTAGACTGAAATGATAAATAATGTGCATCACCGTCAGTACTATTCAAGCACTAAAAAGTGCCTCTCACTAGCTTGTCACCAAATAAACAAAGTAGGTTGTAACAAAATTGCAGATTAATAAAAAAAAATAGTTCAATCAATAGTATATATATGTGACTTGTCACACCTGACATTAAACTAGTGATTTCCATCACTATCCTTTTCAGGCATTAAAAATAGTTCAAAGCACCCAGCCCCACATAGAAGTAAGAGGCTCATTCACAAGCTAGTTAAAAGCTTTTCATTCTTTTGTTTTTCTCAAAAGAAAATTCATAGTATGACAACAGTATTCACAGCAGGCAGTTTTAAATCACGCAAGGGCATTCTCCAGGTGTGTTCACGAAATACATTGTAATTTTAAACAGAGACAATTTTCAGTTCACGCGTGAAGATGATTTTACTGACCAAGTTTCTCCCCATATATTTCATAACCCTGCAGGTGAAAATTGGAATACCAGCACAGAATGATTGTCAGTGAAAATTTAATACCAACACTTCAAACTACATCACTCATCATAAAACAGAAACTGTGACTCCAGAGTGGATTTAAATGAAAATCAAAAAGTGGAAAAACTCATACTCTGATAATTGACATTGTTGTCCAAGTGTTTCAAACTACATCACTCATCATAACTTGAACAGAAGCTGTGACTTGGATTTAAATGAAAATCAAAACGCGGAAAAACTCATACTCTGATAATTGTTGTCCAAGTGTTTCAAACTACATCACTCATCATAAAACAGAAGCTGTGACTTGGATTTAAATGAAAATCAAAACGCGGAAAAACTCATACTCTGATAATTGTTGTCCAAGTGTTTCAAACTACATCACTCATCATAAAACAGAAGCTGTGACTTGGATTTAAATGAAAATCAAAACGCGGAAAAACTCATACTCTGATAATTGTTGTCCAAGTGTTTCAAATTACATCACTCATCATAAAACAGAAGCTGTGACTTGGATTTAAATGAAAATCAAAACGTGGAAAAACTCATACTCTGATAATTGTTGTCCAAGTGTTTCAAACTACATCACTCATCATAAAACAGAAGCTGTGACTTGGATTTAAATGGAAATCAAAACGCGGAAAAACTCATACTCTAATAATTGTTGTCTAAGTGTTTGTGTGGTTAAAAAAAACCAAATGTACCTGATCATGAAAGAAATCAGAGCAACCCATATGTTCATTAACCATTCACTGCCACTGGTCCATACGCATACTCTTCAGTTTCAAAAAGGAGATGGGTATTGAAGAGGCAGTGCTACTGTTAGTGATTCAAAGTGCCATACATCCCATCCTAGTGCTGTGAAATGGGGATATATTCAATATTTCATGGAAGCTAACTAATATTTGCATGTATGCATGCAAACATACTGTGACAGTACTAATACAGTAAAAGCATTATTGAGGGTGAACAGCCTGCTTTGCTTGGTTTCAGTGAGGAGTAACAATACTAACAATAACAATATGAATAATAACATGCCTATGTTGTGAAATGTAAGTACTTGCCACCTCCCCCCCCCCCCCCCCCCCCCCCCCGGACACTGGCAAAATCCCAGCAGAATGTCCCCATCTTCGCTGACGATTATGCACAGTTTATATGAGGAAGTGTGCAGGTAGGTTGTCTGCCTGTGTGTCGGTTTTACCTCCGCCATAGACCTATATTAGGTCCCTGCCTCCGCGGTGTAGACGAAAAACTTTTCCACTTCTGCACATGTATGTATGTATCTCAAGTTGAGCACATGGCCATAAAAAAGGCGATATATCTTCAAAGGATTTGTAAGTTTTCGCCTTCTTCTGGTCGAAATCGTTCTTTTTCTCAATCAGATAGTTCAGGATGTCAACAACACCGATCCTGGGTGCGTTTGATGGGTCACTTTTTTCTTCGGATGTAAAAGGATCGCGTGGTGGAAATCCGATCTGTCGAAGTTTTTCGGAAAGTTTATCTTGCACGTCCTGTCTTGTAAAATCCGGATCGATCGGTAGTTCCAACTGCTGTGCAGTTTTTACAAGTTGCAGCAGACCATCTCGTCTGTATCCAGTAACAGTATCGACAGCGAGTTTGCCCGTACCCAAGGGGAGTAACTCGAAATGACTCAGCGCGCGGTCAGCTGTAAAAGGCCTTATTACATATTCTTACCCAACTCACATAGATAGCAATAACTTCATTTTGTTGCTACGGTATTGAAGCACTCATCCGTGGTAACACGGGAGGTAACTCTTAAAAACAAAACTCTACACCATATAAGGCATGGTCCATGGTAGTTACCTCCCCTACTGGTGTCCTGCGCATGCGCCGGACATACACCGGTGACACTCATTCCTTTTCCTTCAACCCACGTTGCATGACGTGTTTGAACTTTGAGGTGCTCAGGCTTTTTCTTAAGCCATCGGCCTACCTTTCAAGGAAGGCCATCGAATCTTGGTAACATATCAACGTCCTTCTTCACTTCTTCAGGAATCGGTGAGAGCGTTCCTTTTTTGTTTAACGAGAAGATTTCTTAGCGTTTTTGAAAGTTTTGCCACTTGTCTTTTGTAACAGTGGTCCGCCATTTTTGAGTCACTTGAGAAAAAGTGACTCTATGTAATCGGTCAGTGTTAGTCTGTCCGGCCGGACGGCCGGCCGTCCGGCCGGCCGTCCGTAGACACCACCTTAACGTTGGACTTTTCTCGGAAACTATCAAAGCGATCGGGCTCATATTTTGTTTAGTCGTGACCTCCAATGACCTCTACACTTTAACGATGGTTTCGTTGACCTTTGACCTTTTTCAAGGTCACAGGTCAGCGTCAAAGGAAAAATTAGACATTTTATATCTTTGACAAAGTTCATCGGATGTGATTGAAACTTTGTAGGATTATTCTTTACATCAAAGTATTTACATCTGTAGCCTTTTACGAACGTTATCAGAAAAACAAGGGAGATAACTAGCCTTTTCTATTCGGCAACACACAACTTAACGTTGGGCTTTTCTCGGAAACTATAAAAGTGACCGGGCTCAAATTTTATGTGAACGTGACTCATTGTGTTGTGAATAGCAATTTCTTCCTGTCCATCTGATGCCTCATATAATATTCAGAACTGCGAAAGTGACTCGATCGAGCGTTTGCTCTTCTTGTTTACTTTCAAAATGGCCGACAACCTAGACATAAAGAGAAAACTAAGAGCTCTGCCAAGTAGACTTGCTCACCTGTTTCTCAATTGGGCAAAACGGTTAAAGATGGCGCTAAACCACGAACTTCTTCTTACTACTCATGGCTCTCAAAGTTCTAAAAGGTTCCTTAGCGAGAAGCCGTCTTTGGTTGGGACTCTAACCTGATATTGATAAGCAGCATTCTATTCTATTGTTGATAGATACCGCTTCTCCCTCAGTTGACATTTCAGCTTCGGTTAATAACCACAGGTGTTACAACCATAATGAAGTTAAGCGAGAGTAGCTTCTTGTCCTCTTTTTGTCATTGTTTATTCTGAGGTTCAGGACATGTTAACTGCTGATTGTAAACAAATAGCAAGTTAGGCTTCTCTGCTGCTCCCTTCCGGAGTAGGTAACGCACGGTCGCTCGCACGGGTTCGTTACGAACCTTCTGCAACCATTACGTCTTCCGACGTTGTTGCAGAGCCGACAGATGCGTTTAGGTCGTAGTCAGGTTTTCCTGTCAACGAACTTTTGTCTGCCTGTCAGACATCAGCACCTCCCAGTCCTCTCGGCGCTTTGATGTCGCGGGCGGTGTTTGCCTTGGCGAAGCACGCAAACCTGCGTCAGGTTTTGGTAACGCAAAGTCTCTCGCGCGGGTTCGTTCAGAGCCGGCTGCAACCATTACGTCTGCCGACGTGGTTGCAGAACCAACAGTGGTGTTGGACTCGTCGTCAGGTGTTCCTTTCGACAAATTTTTGTCTGATTTTCAGACATCAGCACCTCCTGGTCCTCTCGGCGCTTATGCGTCGGCAGGAGGTGTTCTTGGCGAAATACGCAAACCTGCGGCAACGGTTTCCGCTTTAGCGGAAGTGCATACCAGCCAAAAGGTTCATTCCTCACGTCAGCCTTATGCCCTACCGGGGTACGGGTTGGGGTGTGAAGAGCATGTGTCTGCTACTTCCGGTAGTAGGACAACAGGATCTTCCGGTTGCCATTCGTTGGGTCCGGTTGGTGCTGATGCTTACCAATCCACTTCTGGTTCCGCTTCCACGGCTGCGGCTTCCGGTGGCAGGATGGTATTGCCTTCCGCCGATAACACTTCGGTGTAGGCGGTCGGCACTCATCAGCCTCGGCTTCCGGTTTCGCTTCGGCGGTTTCCGGCGCCGTTGTACAGGCTACAACCATTTCCGCTTCCAGTTGTTCAGCTGGCATGAGGCAGGTTGATGGAGGATCCGTTCAAGGATGTCCAACTTCCGGGGTTTTTTCCCAATCATTTCCGGCTTCGGCCGATGTTGCCTCTGCGGGGTTGATTTCCGGATCTCACACTTTCGATGATCGTTGGGATACTCCGGAACAGGGTGATGAGGATGTGGAAGACGATGCCTCTGAGGCAGATGGGAATGCCCCTTTTTCGACTTCCGGTTAAGCTGCCAACTAAGTTGGCCTTAGCCGCAGAGGTCACTACACACTATTTCCCGGAGGGAGTAGCGGTAGCGTCGTCATCTGCTGTTCCTCCACCTTCAGCTTTGCTGATTTGAGCCTTCTCAGGAAAATCTTCGAACTTTAAGTTCTTAGAGCATCCCTCGGTGGCATTTGAACTTGCAAAAGTTTTCTCAAATGATTTTCATCTTCCACCACTTCCTTCGTTGGCAGCGCTCGGTGAAGCACCTGCTGTGGCATTGCCTTGGCCTGCGTCACCCGCGCAAGTAGCGCATCACTCGCTGAGCTCTATCCGTAGGCCTCGGTTAACACCAAGCCTAAGAACTTAACTTATTTTTTTGTTCTAACTACGGAACCGCTTCCGGTTACACCGTATTTGACGAACATCCTTTAGGATGGTTATAGCAAGGAGAAACTGTCTCTCTTTGCAAGGACAAGGATCTACGAGCTGTGGAAGAATGCGGCTGCACTTTTTTAGAATTATCGTCTTTGTCTGAGACTTTGATTCGTTATCTCTCTCGTGCAGTTACGTCCTCACTGGATCCCATTGTGTTCCTTCAGGACGCAGACCCAAAGGATGTAGCTTTGCTGTTCGCAGCTTGGGAGAAGGTCTCAGCTGAACGAATGGTTCTTTAGGCGAGACTTTAATCGCTTCCTTTCTCGAAGGTTCTCTTCTCGAACTTGATCTGCTGGACGCACTACATTAGCAGGCCAAAGACTTTTGGAGCTGGCATTTTCAAGAAACAAACCAAACGCAGCGGACCTCCCGCTCCTTGGTTCTCGGCGTCAGCTAACACTGGCCAGAGTTCGAAGTCTGGTTCGTCTTCTCGGGATAAGAATTGGCCTCGAACCTTCCCCAAGAACTAGCCCTCCTTCAGAGAGCGGGGGTCAGGCCGTAAGCCTAACCCTTAATGACGCTCCCCTGGTCAGAGCTTCCTATGGAGCACGCACAGTGCACATTGACCAGAACTCCTCCTGCTTTTCGTTTCCGGCCAGAGTAGAAGCCAGGGATTCTATTACAGGCCGGGGTCTCCCTTCTGCTGTCATTCCAAAAGGCTTGGGAGCATAGCGTCCGGTTCTAGATCTGTCTCATTTAAACCTTTTCTTAGAAAGAGAAGGTTTACAAGGGAGACACTCACTTCATTGAGGGAGGCACTGAGGCCTTACTATTGGGTCACTTTCATTGACCGAACCGACGCTTACTTCCACATTTTGATACTCAAAACAGATCGGAAGTAGCTACATTTTATTTTATTTTTTATTTTTTTAATTTTTTTTAAATTCAGAGCCTCAGTCAGGGCGCTGACTTCGATTCTAAGTCAATTGGAATACATGGCCGTTTTGATCCCTTTGGGTGAGTCTGTACAAGTGGCCCTTCAAGAAGCCCTGAACTCCAGGTGGAACCAGAATTGCAGGGCTGGAACATGTTAGTGTCTTTTCACGACTGGTTCACAGACACGACCAAACAATGAATACTCACGCCATTGCTCATGCAAGGTGTTCCCATTGGTTCTCCCTCCACCATCGAAGCTCCTCTTCACGGACGCATCTCTCATGGGGTGGGGGGCTCATATAGACGACCACACGACTTTCGGTCAGTGGACGCTGGCGCAGGCCTCTTGGCACATCAACATGCTAGAGATGGAAGCAGTTTTTTTGTCTCTTATAGAATTCCTTCCCCTTGTCAGGGTAGAACATGTGTTGATACAATCAGACAACACCACAGTGGTGTCTTATCTCAACAAGCAAGGGCGCTCTCGCTCACTATTGCTTTCACATCGAGCTTGCGAGATTCAGATGTGGTGTTACCACCACGAGATCTTATTATCAGCGAAGTACCTTTCTAGGAGGCTGAATAGCTTGGCGGACTCTCTAAGTCGGTCGGCCAAGATTGTCCACACAGAATGGACTCTATCTCACCACGCGCTTCTATGCCTCCGGGCGCATGTGGAGAAGCCGCTGATAGACTTATTTGCCACTCGGTACTATCGCCCTCGGCCGATGTTCGTCTCCCCATTCCCGGACCCCGAAGCATGGAAGATCATCGCTCTCGAAAATATTTTGAGCGGCCTGCCGGTCGCACCATAGGGGCTCTTTTAACCTTGGTTTCCAGACCTTCTAAGGCTGGCAAGAGGGCCCCCGTTTTCCGCTCAAGCTACACGGGTGGCAATTGTACGGGAATCATTAAGACGCTCAAGGGCTTCGGCCTCAACTCTGGATTTGGTCCAGAGATCCCATAGGGGTTCAACGTCTTCGATTTACACCTCACATTTGGCTGGCTTGGACCAAATGGCGTAATGTTAACGGAAAGAACTCCACTTCTTCCCGTTCAATGCAGGTGGCGAACCACCTATCCTGGCTTTCCGGCCAGGGAATTTTCTCCTACTTCTTTGAAGTAAGACGATACGCGATATCAGTTACACCGTAACAGCTAGGTCGCACTATTTCACTTGGGGGCGTTATCGCCAGCGTGATTAAGGGAGCCTCCCTTCGGTTTGCTGAAAAACAAATCTCCCGTCCCGATTTGGGATTTGCTCCTAGTTTTGGAGTATTTGAGATCGGATTCTTTGAGCCGTTACAAAAGCTAGCCTTGCTAATCTAACACGGAAAGCGGTCATGGTTACTCTACTAGCTTCTTCTAGAAGTGGGAGTAAGTGCATTGTCTGTCTGGTTTTGCTATAGACATCTCTTTGGAGAAGGCGCTTAGGTTTCGTTAAAATTTTCTCGCAAATAAGCAGAAACCGGATAAACCAGCTCCGATAATACAATTCAAACCGCTGAGCAATATTTTGGCTCCGTAAGAGCCATTTTTTAATCAATTGACCATTTCGAGTTTTGAAAGCTTTTCTGACTCACACTGTTCCGTTTAGATCACCAAAACAAAGGCTCTTGTTCATATCCATGAACACTGGTAGAGGCAATGACTTAACGAAGTCAACTTTAGCTAGATGGACTGCCACATTGATTAGGCATGCCTACAAGTTATGGCAAGAGAAGGGGGGGGGGGGGGGCAGTCAGTCCTCCCTCTTCAGGCATCACGGACTCAAGAAGTCAGAGTGTGGGCCTCTTATTTAGCTGTACTCAAGTATGGAAGACTTGCAGAAGTTATGTATGCAGCTTATTGGACGTCCAAGGACGTATTCATGAATTTCTATCTGCGGGATATATCAAGTACCCGCCATTATAGTACACATGGTCTGCCGGCTATAGTTGCTGCCGGACAAGTACTTACAAGATATTGACTGTGAATATTTCCCTACCACCTTAACACTTTCGCGACGGGACACTGATAAATCAGTAACAGCGCTGACACGCCCATGGACGGGACGCTTATAAATCAGTAACAGCCATACAGGGTACATGACTCGTGATTGCTTCCCGGTTTTTGAAGCTTGCAGTAAATTGAGTTGTTTCCCTTGACACACTTTGCGTGCCCTTCCGCCATATGCAAAATTAGCCTGATTTGTGTGGTTTTTTCGAGAAAAAAAATGAATCGAAGGCGAGCCTTGTCACGGGAGGAGATTCTCCGGATGTTGGATCTTGAGGACCCTGTAGATCATGATTCCGACGTGTTGTTTTCGCCTCAAGAAAGCGATAATAGCAGTGATATTGAGGAAGAAACAGTCCTGTTCAGTGTTGCTAGTATGAGTCGGCAAACTACACGTGTTAGGGTGGTACTGCATGAATCTTCGAATGTGTAGTTGCAAGGGGGGCGTGGCAGCACTGATAACAATGGATGGCTGGAGCGTCCTAATCCTTTTGGAAATGTTCATAGGTGTACAGTTGGGACTTTGTTGTGAAAATGTGACTTATATTCAATATGGATTACCTAGACATCATTTGGTGAGTGTCACAGTTTTGTTTCATTTGAGTCAGGATGCTGTGAGTGAATGCGGGATTTGCTTGTTTTTTTCTTTGTACTGTCTCCTTATTTCTGTGTAGAATTTTAACAATATTTCAGCTAATTCATAGGTTTTACACCTTGTTTGGTTATAAAATTATTTATAATACTTTCTGTTAAAAAATAACTTTTAAAAAAGCAGTGGAAAAGAAAACACACACAAAAAAACGTTAAAAAACACAAATTATCCCCCTTTCACCCCCCCTTTGCTAAAACAAATCGCGTGACAAACTTATAAATAGCACGACTGAACTGGGCATCCATTTTTTAATTAGTAAAAAAAATTTGGTGGTGATTGGACTTAATTCAAGCTTGCTAGACAGATTTCTTTACAGTTACTGATTTTTGGTAAGTTTCTTGGTGGCAAGCTTGGGCAGGCAGGACGTCAACGCCGTGGCAGTGCTAGTCACAATAGTGTTAATTAGTAATCTGCTATCTAGACTATGTGAGTTGGGTAAGAATATGTAATTTAATATAAAGTTTAAAAAATAAACTTTGATTTAATTAATATACTTACCAACTCACATACTGAATTCCCTCCCAACCTGCCCCGCATATTGTGTTAAAGGGGTATGTGTTTCAGAACGGAATGAGTGTCACCGGTGTATGTGCGGCGCATGCGCAGGATACCGGTAGGGGAGGTAACTACCATGGACCATGCCTTATATGGTATAGTTTTGTTTTTAAGAGTTACCTTCCGTGTTACCACGGATGAGTGCTTCAATACCTTAGCAACAAAATGAAGTTATTGCTATCTATGTGAGTTGGTAAGTACCCAAGTAACCTTCCCACATGGATCCCATGTGGGCCCCAAGTGGGATCCCACATGGTGACGTTGTGGGAAGTCCCACATGGGCGCCATGTGGGATTTGATTACGACTTCCAGTGGGAGCCCAGTCGGAAGTAAATGGGACACGAGTGGGAAACGGGTTGGACACGACTGGGAAACGGGTGGGGCACGAGTGGGATCAGGGTGGGCCACGAGTGGGATTCACGGGTGGAAAACGAGTGGGATTCAGGTAGGAAGCGAGTGGGATTCAGGTGGGAAGCAAGTGGGATTCAGGTGGGAAACAAGTGGGGTTTATATCGGAAACGTGTGGGACTTCTTCTTAATTCTTCTTCTTCTGACTTCCGTAGAGGACTGGGTTCTTGCGAGCGTCTCAGAGTCCTGCGAATTTAAAAATCATCAATGTATAAGAAAATAAAAAAACTGATACACACAGATACATATATTTAGTTTTTAATCACTCAAATCAACTTGACGCTGGATTACGAGCGCGCGCGCAGCCACGTGGGAAAGCCGTGTTGATGCGTTCATCAACCTTCGAGTTTGACAGTAATCCCACTAATCGTCTTCGCTTTGTTGAATATGAAGCCGCCATTATATTACTCGGTGTTCTTCAGATGTAATCTTTGATCCATGCACATGCAATACTCGCGCGCACGGAACGTACGTATTCACAGTATATTCGCCGGCAATTGTAGCAAATTTCAAACACTCTCAATCGGCAGGCCCAACGCGGAACTGAACAGGGCAGAATAATAGTCCCGCAGTGAAAACAAAAATCCTTGAAAATATTTAGTCATCACGTGAGTAAATAAACCATTCTAGAGACAACAGTTGTTATTAAGAGAACTGCAATAATTACACACATATAAAATACTTCGGTGTATTTTGAATGATAGTATTCTTCAACGTTTGCTACGATTCAAACGAGTCTAGTGTAAACAGCGTGTGCTGTGACGTCACCGATCTCGATGGGGCAACTTGCAGACTCGCGCAGTGTGACTCGCGCTCGCAGCGTCGGAACATTTTCCTCGCACGCTGTGTGGGAATGAAGAGGGAATTCCCACTTTTATCCCATTTTTGTCGAAGTGCAAGCTTGTTTCCCAGAGACTAAGGGATGGCCCAGGTCTACACCACTTTTTTCCCATAGCTTTGACTGTGGGAGTTCTGTGGGATGGGAGTGGGCCCCACTCTCCCATCCTCTTCCCACTTATTCACCACTGGGAAACCAGTGGGAATTCATTATGCGTGTTACTTGGGTATTTTAATTAAATCAAAGTTTATTTTTGAAACTTTATATTAGGTCACTCGATCAAGTGTCTCAGGAAACATTTTTGTTGTCATGTTCAGCCAAGTATCAATCCTGTCAATTTATATGCAACTGGGTCACAAGCAAAAAGTTATGGTTTATTTAATTGTGTTGTTATTTTCTTTTTTCTTTTTCAAAATTTGGAGGGTGTTGAGTATGAGGTTAGTGATGGTGGTGGGAAGGGGACCGGGGATGGGGCAAGTTTGTTTCTGGGAAACTCTTAGGGTCGAATAACTAAATGAATTGATATGTAAGTCGCATAAGGATCAAGTTTGGGCCAATAATAATTGGATAAATCAACGTCCTCTTGCATCATATTTGATGAGGGTAGAACAGCAAATAGTTTTCAATCATGTACAGTGGAACCCTCCTTTTAAGACCTAAAAATGTGGGGAAAAAATAGGTCTGAAAAAGGAGAGAGTCTTAAAAAGAGGGGTAAATTTATAGAGAACAAAAAGTTTCTGAAAACAGGGCCTTATAAGGTAGGGAGTCTTTTATTGGGGAGGGGGGAGGGGTCCACAATAATGGGACATAACGAAGGCGAGTTATGCAAGCATTTGCTTTGCTTTTTGAGTCACTTGAGAAAAAGTGACTCTATGTAATCGGTCAGTGTTAGTCTGTCCGGCCGGCCGTCCGGCCGGCCGTCCGTAGACACCACCTTAACGTTGGACTTTTCTCGGAAACTATCAAAGCGATCGGGCTCATATTTTGTTTAGTCGTGACCTCCAATGACCTCTACACTTTAACGATGGTTTCGTTGACCTTTGACCTTTTTCAAGGTCACAGGTCAGCGTCAAAGGAAAAATTAGACATTTTATATCTTTGACAAAGTTCATCGGATGTGATTGAAACTTTGTAGGATTATTCTTTACATCAAAGTATTTACATCTGTAGCCTTTTACGAACGTTATCAGAAAAACAAGGGAGATAACTAGCCTTTTCTGTTCGGCAACACACAACTTAACGTTGGGCTTTTCTCGGAAACTATAAAAGTGACCCGGCTCAAATTTTATGTGAACGTGACTCATTGTGTTGTGAATAGCAATTTCTTCCTGTCCATCTGATGCCTCATATAATATTCAGAACTGCGAAAGTGACTCGATCGAGCGTTTGCTCTTCTTGTTACATTTAGTCAGTACCCGTACTTGACTGAATGATTTAAACAACCCCTGCGAAATCAATCTCTAAGTCTCCAATGAGGCAATCGCTTTAAATCCTGTAGGTTTCATATAGGTCTGCTCATCGATGTGGCGGATTTTAAATGCAACTGAGACCGGTACCGTCCATATATGATTCCTATAGGTTTCATATATGATTCATTTAAGGTTTCATATGTGATTCATATATATAGATTTTATATATTATTCCTATAGGTTCCATACAAGATTCCTCTGGGTTTCAAATCTTATTGCAATAGGGATGTAGCTTTAGAGCCTACCCCTCTGTCCATTACATTAGTGTTTACAAGAGAAATAACAACAAAAGTGACCTGCTTAACACAAAGAAATGTTCTTGATATATTACTGAAACTAACGCCATTGCTTTTCATAGCTACTTTATATTTTATTAGAACATCTTAAAGGCACAGTAAGCCTCCCGTAAACCATCACAGATACTGTCAGGCTTTTACACACTCACCGCTTGAGAACATCTTAGGTGCCCTCCGTAAAGAGCGAGCAATTTTCAAAGAATTTATTTTTGCGTGGTTTATCTTACCCCTGAGCCATCGTGAACCCGTGTGATCTAGTTTCCTTTTTTTAACAATGTAGTCGTCAGTTTGTGATTTCCAATGCGACTCGCTGTAAACTTATCTGCAATAGCGCGTTATTATGTACCTCTGAATCTAAACGCAACACACGAACTCTAGCGATGGCTTTTGACTGTTCAGAGGAACTGGCGATAGGCATTACCATTGTCTGCTACGAGAACCACGACCTTGCGTGATCCTGCTTCCGGGCTTTTCTTTATTCAAACTTTCAAAACTTTGAATTGTACTGATCTTGTCTTGATGAAAACAGAATTCTTTTATGATTTAAGAATGTTTCTGTAACAAGCTGTCAATTTATTATTTAGATTTTAAAAGTTGGCACGTCGTAGCGCCAAAATGCACCGTCCGATTTTGTTATCAGACATTCCGCAAAATTAATTCTTGAAAAATTGCTCGCTCTTTACGTAGGGCACCTAGGATGTTCAAAAGCGGTGAGTGTGTAAATGAAAGATTGTTTATACTGTGTGTAAAAGCCTGACAGTATCTGTGATGGTTTATGGGAGGCGTACTGTGCCTTTAAGAATACCCTTTTATATTCAAGTATCTCTTAGTATGACTTTTGATTAGATGAGCGAGAGTGCGGGGGATGGGAGGGTGGTGACATACTGTACATAAAAAAACGCTCGCGCTGGACCCGAGTACTCTTCAGACTGGCTCGCTCAATAAATATAAATGTTTGGAATGTCTGTGGTGTGAATGTTGGTTTCTGACCAGAAATGCAGATCTATCTCTGGCCGATTCATAGATTCAACCTACAAACTGCGACCTCATCTGTGATCAGATATGTTTCAACAAGGATTAAACGGATGAAATTAACCACATGCAGTTTATTCTTCAGAAAAATGCACACAAAAAATGGGTTGGATTCGGTGATTTGTACATAAATGTCTTCCTCGCGATAGATTCGCTTATTATTTTGTCTTATGAAGCCGTCATCAACACGAACACAATGATTGCAGAAGCAAACTCTGTACCTACACGACCGAGACACAAGACTGATTATTTCACAGCTGCAATGAGAAAAGAGAACAAAGACGTTTTGGGTAAGCTTACTCACGTCAGGTCTTCACTGACAAGCTAGGAACAGACGGAAAATTCCGAACAAAAGTAAATGACGTCAAAGTCTCTTTCGCTTTGCGTGTAACTTTGTCATGACGTATTTTTGTGTGACGCGTTCGGCTGTTCTATCAGGTCAATGGCTGCGTGTTGCCCCGCCGGTGTGAACTCCTCCTACGGCCAAGTCGTTTTTGTGGTTTATTTCGCATTTAGGTCCCAGGTAACATTATGAAGTTTTAATACGATCAATCGGACCTATTATCAAGTTAGTGTATCAACTTTTGAACGAACTGCGCCCAGTAGTTTCCCAGCAATAAGCTGTTAAGTGGAGACAGACAGACACACAATTAAAGTCTGCTGAGCCCTAGTACTAGCGTACTCGGGGATAAAGGGAAAGTTTGTGTGCGCGCCTGTGTGTGTTTTTAATCTAAGACAAATGTCGCCAATGTTTTTACAGAGTGACGTTAAATGAACGATTTTAAGAAAAGAAATATTGACTTTGTTGCAGTGCTGTCAAAGAACAACAAGCCTGTAAATACAAGCATCCTGAATCCTCACGTTCATTTGCTGGGAGATGATGCTGCCTGTATTGCCTATGTGCGCCTCACACAGTGCATTGACAGGTAAAGGACCACAAGAAATGTATTGTACAACTGCACAGTGCCACACATGTTCTACATTACTCCTCATAAAAAAAGTACACATACATTTAGCTGTAGATCTTTGTGGTGCGGCGAGTTATATTAAAACCAAGTATAATGCCAGAAAGGTCATTCATTCCCCTACCGTATGAAATAAAGAGTTTCATTTTTCATTAATTAGTGTTTATGCCGTGGACTGGAGACCTAGGACACCCCCCAAAAGCAAATTCGCAAAAGCAAAATTTGCAGACACTAAAATACACACAAAAATCAAAATAAGTACTAGCTGTAAAAGCAACCCCTTTTTAAATCGCAAATGGAAGAACAACTCATTTTCTACGCATATAAATTACTTTGGTTCAGCTATTGTGCCTAGCAGGGTTGTTTTGCCATTTTGAAGAAGACTGGTATCAGAAGCCATAAAAGGCATGTTATTGCGACATTTTGTGTGTGCTATATGTGGTTAAAAAAAAACGTAGGTTTGTAATGGCTCCTTGTATTGCTTTTATATTTGACATGAATATTGTTAATACAATTGCAAAAAAATGTGTAAAATATGGCGTTTTGATGAGTTTGGTGGACATTCTGGAACTTTTCAGAAAAGTTTGATTAAACTGTAATATAACTCTTTTCAGTATATGGTTGCAAAAATTCAGCATTTTGCAAACTTCAACACAAATGAATATTACAATTGGGGATCAGTTTTGGTACAAAAGCAACAACGTGCTTGGGTGGAATGTTAATGTGAACGCAAAAGAACAATTAGGAAAACCAGGTCTTCCAACATCAAAACCCAGTCCAGCGCAGCAGACTGATCGAACTGGCACGCTTATTATCGCTGCAAGTGACGTGACAGTACAGTCAGCTGCGCTGGACTGGGTTTTGATGTTGGAAAACCTGTTTTTCGTAATTGTTGTTTCGCGTTCACATTTTTCTACCACCTAAGCGCGTTGTTAGTACCAAAATTGATCCTTAATTGTAATATTCATTTGTGTTGAAGAGTGCAAAATGCTGAATTTTTGCAACCATACTGTAAAAGGTTATTACAGTTTAATCAAACTTTTCTGAAAAGTTCAAGTTCGTCCAACAAACTCATCAAAACGCAATGATATTTTACACGTGTTTTTGCAATTGATTTATCAATACTAATGTCAAATTTAAAAGCAATACAATGACCCATTACGAAACAACTGGGTTTTTACCCACATAACACACACAAAATGATGCCAAGACAGGCCTTTTATGGCTTCTGACAAGGCTGACACCAGTCTTCTTCAAAATGGTAAAACAACCCTGCTAGGCACAAGAGCTTAACCTAATAAATTTGTATGGGTAAAAGGTGAGTTGTTTTTCAATATGAGATCAAAAAGAGGGTCACTCTTGCTTTTTTTTAATTTGTGTATTTTAGTGTCTGCAAATTTGCTTTTGAGAATTTGATTTTTTGTCGTAGGTCTCCGGTACACTGCATAAACACTAATTTATGAAAAATTAAACTCTTTAATTCATACGGTAGGGGAATGAATGACCTTTCTGGCAATATACTTTGTTTTAATATAACTCGCCGCATCACAAAGATCTACAGCTACATGTATGTGTGTACTTTTTTATGACAAGTAGTGTAGTATGACAGGCAAAGAGATCATTCTTCTTCTTCTTAATTTTTTTTAGGAAATCCCTGTACAGGGCAACTACCCTCATTGAGAGTGAGTGAGTGAGTGAGCATGCATAAAGTACCTTCTATGATGCTGAACCTGCTTTTGTGGGAACAGAAATTTGAAACATTTTCTTTTCAAAATGTCCTCCTTACTGTAGAAATTGTGAGTCATACAGACAATTCTATGAGTAATAAGTGTATGAACTTTCAGATATCTGGCTCGGATATTTAAAATCGAATGACGTCATATCCAAGGCCAGTTCAGTGCCTTTTAATCCAAATGAATGAGCACACTTTTTCATCTATTCTTATCCATATTGAAATAATATTCTAGAAGTTTCTGAGAGAGGGGAGATCAGAAACACCCGGGTGAAGCTGGGCCCTGACTGCTATAGTAATTGTAAAAAGAAAAAGAAAAGAAAAAAGAAAAAGAGTGGTAGAAGCAGTGTGTGTGTGTGTGACCAGGGGTGGACAAGGGCGGGGTGCACTGGGTGAACGAGCACCTCCCTGGCCAGCAAAAAAAAAAAAAAGAGGGATAAAAAATCTGATATCTTTACTTGGGAGTTTGGTAAGATAAGTTCTTGGCAATTTGTAATACCCCCATTCCACACAACCGTTCTAGGTCCCGTTCCCGTACCGACCAAGGACGGCTGCCACAACAATGGAACGCTACGCAAACGGCCGTTTTTGGCATCTTTGAGCAGCGTCTGACCATAGTGGCAGTCGTCCCCAGGACGGCTGGAAACGAAAGCTAGAACGGATGTGTGGAATGTGGGTATGACAACTCAGTGTGTGAGAGCGCTACCGTTGCGTTACCGTTGTTTTAAGTTTCTTTAACGATCCAAGCGTTCCGTTACCGATGGGTTAAGGTTCCATTACCGTTCATTCTGATCGGGAGGGGAACGGCTAAAATTTTTGAACATGCAGCCCAAACTCAACCGTCCCTACCGACCCTTCCGTCAAAGCAGTTCCGTTAACGATCATTTACGTTCCATTGCGGTTCCCTCCCGATCCCTCCCGTGCCCGCACCGTTCCTAGGTCGGTACGGGAACGGGACCTGGAACGGTGTGGAATGGGGGTATAAGCTCATGCAGATGGCACCAGACAGATCCTCACCATTGCCTCACCATTTTGCTTCCTTCTAACAATTTTTTTTTTTTTGGGGGGGGGGGTCACTCGCATAGCCCCCGTACCCCCCTATCAGGTTCTGGTGCACTTTGCGTCCTCGATTTACACTTTTAAATTCTAAGTATACCCTCCTTACAAACTCCCTGATCCACCCCTGGTGTGTATTTGTGTGTGTATGTGTGTGTGTGTGTATAGAGCGATTCAGAGAAAACTACTGGACAGATCTTCATGAAACTTTGCACACACATTTTTCCAGATGATATCTCAAGATCTGTTATTTCTTTTTCAATAAATTTCCTTGATGGTAACATATCCGGCTCAGTTTGATAAAAGTTAAGGAAGCACTGTGGCAATCCCATTTTCAAACCAAACTGATTGAAATGTTAGTCAAATGTTATTTTACTCAAGTATCAACTAAGGGATTGCATTTCAACACACAATCTTAAAAAAATAATTCAATACTTTGTGGAATGGTTAAAAACAGTGTGTTTGTGTTTGTGTGTGTGTGTGTCACAGTGCGTGTGTAGAGCGATTCAGACAAAATTACTGGACAGATCTTCATAAAACTTTGCACACACATTTTTCCAGATGATATATATCCAGATCTGTTATTTCTTTTTCAATAAATATCCTTGATGATTAGATATGTGTCCCAGTTTTATAAAAGTTAAGGAAGCACTGTGGCAATTCCATTTTCAAAGCAAACTGATTAAATTTGTAGTCAAATCACAAATGTTATTTTACTCAAGTATCGACTAAGGGATTGCATTTCAATACACAATCTTAAAAATTAATTCAATACTTTGTGGCATGTTTAAAAACAGAGTGTGTGTGTGTGTGTGTGTGTGTGTGTGTGTGTGTGTGTGTGTGTGTGTGTGTGTGTGTGTGCGCGCGCGCGTGTGTGTGCAGCAGGCATGGGAATTGTCCGCGAAGTCGCGGATTTCCGCGAAAACAAAATTACGTGTCAGCAAAAATAAAACCGCGGCAAAAAGAAGGTAAATTAAATTGTATGTATACTATTGTCTGTCTATCCATTATTTGCTTACACAAGAACTATCAAAATATTGGTCTGTGAAAGGTTCAGTGAAACAAGATCTTTTGTTCTCTTGATGTGTTATGGACTCACTGGACTATCACTCACGGACACAAAGACATACACGTCTTTCTTTCTCCATTCCGTCCAACAACAGATGTGACAACAGCAGAAGATACAACTGGCATGGCAAACTTTATTTCTGTGTTCAGCATCTTCTCTCCTCCTCTCCGCCTACCCGACCGAAGCCGGTGGCTACACGCCACAATATACAGTTGACTACATCTCCTCAGTTAGTGGAGCACACTACAAAACATGTCCACTCTCTCTCGCGTCTCTCCGAGTTCTCTCACCCTCTAACATATACACACATAATTCAACTTTAACTTGGGTAACAAACATCCAATCAAAATCCTAGTAACTATTAGTAACACAACATTCTAAGATGATAAGCCATTCCATTGGTTAAAGACAAGAAGAAAGGGGGGGGGGGGGATAAACAACTGACCACCTGCCAGCGATCCATCCGACAAAGGAATTAACACCCTCTTAGCGAGGCTTTCAACTTAGAACAGATAATGGCATTACACAAAACATAAAGCGATCGGCAACATGAACTACAAACACTAGACTGGACAATGACAAAAACTTTACTCTATAATTGGTGACTGGTCGCCCTGTCACAGATCTAAAAGGCTAAAATTTGTTTTCCTTCCGGGGGGATTCGCCCCCCTGGTCCCCCCGAGGGTGCTCTGCCCCTGTACCCCGCCGGGGCCTATGCGGCCCCTGGACCTTGGCCTATTTTCAGAGGTTTTTTTCTATTTTGGAATTCCCATGCCTGGTGTAGAGCGATTCAAAGAAAACTATTGGACAGATCTTCATAAAACTTTGCATACACATTTTTCCAGATGACATATATCCAGATCTGTTATTTCTTTTTTTAATACATTTCCTTGATGACAACATATTCGGCTCAGTTTTATAAAAGTTAAGGAAGCACTGTTGTAATTCCATTTTCAAAGCAAACTAGTAGAAATTGTAGTCATGATCTTTTACTCAAGTCTTGATTAAGGGATTGCATTTCAACACTCAATCTTACAAATTAATTAATTATTTTGTGGAATGTTTATAAACAGATTACAAAATGACTGCATTGTGTTCTATGTCAGTGTAAATTGCTGTCCTTGCAAGAATGAAGTCCAAAGTAAGATGTTTCTGATACAGGAACAAATTGCAAATGAAAGAATTCAGCAGTAACACTAACAGGAATACAGTCGTAAATAATTCAGGAACATGTTTATTCAGATCTTTCCAGTTGATTGATATGAGTTTGTGAATAATAAAATTTTAAAAAGCTAGTTCTATATTGCACCTGTGATTGAGTGTGGGAAAGTGCTCATTGACAGACTGAATTAAAACAACACTGATATGCTTCTATTTGATAGTTCCTGGTTATAATCTGGGAATTGTTACACTCTCCTCGATCGAGTCAGTTGCCTTTGTCAGGCTTGGAATTATAGATTTTATCAAGAACATGTAAATATCCCTGATAGTAAACCTCAAAGTTTAAAATAAGATACCTGAAGCGTTTCAAACAGAAGCATACAAATGAATATAATTAATTGGCTCTAATGGGCTTTGTGTTGATTGTACAATGATGAATTTATGGTGTTGTGAATACAAAATTGTTACAAGTTTTGCATGTTTGCTTGAAGCAGGACAGGCCTGCCAGTCACCATGCAGTCGGAAGAGACACGCATCTGGCAGCGTAAGGACAGCAAGTGGCAGAACGTGCACTTCCACCGCTCAAGTTGCAGCACCACCCCGCAGGGCAAGTAGGGCTGTGGCTTACCAACCAGTAAGGGCTGAACCAGTCAGCTTTTCTCAGCTGTGCTCGTCATCCTTTCCCTTTGGTGAATCAGGCTCAGGAGCTATGCTGCTCTTTACTGTACTGCCACTCTGCTGTCAACCAAAGGCTTTTCTTCTCCATCTTGCTCTTGCCACAGTGACTCGGGGTTGATTTTGGCGTTGTTAGGGGGTCAGCAATGAGAAGTCTCATCTGCTTGAAAATACCTTCCCCCTTTTCCTCCCAACCTCCTTTGTTCACTTGTGAGGCTTTCATGCTGATTCACAGCGTGCATGTGCATGGATTGATGTTTCTCCCTTCTTCATGCTCTTCTCAGAAACTTTTTTCTCAGTTTTAAAGACAAAATGTTGATGTCTTTTTTACAACTGCCACAAGTGTTAAATGTAATTTGAGTGTGTATTTACTTCTTTTTTTCTCCAAGGTTAAAATATTTCATTTTGGTGAATACTACATTGATGTAATGACTTGATTTTCTGTATTGTTTATGTATTTAATAATATAATAATCAATATTTCCCATTTTCTTGAGATTTTTTCGTTGTATCTGATACAGATCTGTCGTAACAATTTTGAATGATTCATGGTTTGAACCAAGTGTTTGGAATGGTGTGTAACCAAGTGTGCTTCAAGGAGTTGGTCCTCTTGGTGACTCAGCGTATATTTTATTTAGCTTTGCTAATGCAAGAGATGATTGTTAAACAGTGCAATTTTTGAATATTCCAGAAGCCAATTTTTGTTTTTATCACTGTTGCTTTGAAATCATCTTGCTATGTTTCAATAGGTCAGAGCAAGCTGCAATTATTTTTTTGATTTTCCTGATCATCAGGTTTTGAAAAAAGGGAGATTCTTCAACTTGTAATAAGTATTTTTGCCCCATAGAAAGGTTGTCAGATTTTAATGTGAAAACAATTGTGTCATGGCTGTGGTATTCGTTTTTAGCAAATTCAGATGGTTTTTGGTGGTCTCCAGACTGGGTTTTTTCTTTTTCTTTAGTAAGTTGCAGTATGAGGTTAAGATCTATTTGTTTCGCTTGTTATTATTGAGGGGATACTTGCACATAATACAGGACAGAACACAGTAAAGCAATCTGAGGGAAGGCAGCAGGGAATGCAGTGCAATAGTAGTTGTTTTTTTGTGGGTTTTTTTGGTGATGTTCCTTGCCTACTTGTCTGCCATTTCTCTTTTCAGTTGTATTGCTGACTGCTGCAACTTCCAGAGAGTTGTTAAGGAATCAATTTGTAGGATGAGTTCCCCCCCCCAAATACAGTCTCATTAAACTTTTAGAAAAGGTGGGCAGGTCAAAAATTACACTGTCAAAGTCGTTAAAATGTGAAAACAGATAAAATTAATAAGCAGAAAACTTGAGTGTAGGAACAAACCAGCTTGTACAAGGAAGGCTGTGATTTATGTTTTACAGATTTTACAGACAGTGCCATTTGTAGCTGTTGCATATAGTGAGTGACGGTTGTAAATCACATTGTTGTAGAGACTGCATGGTTAGTGCAACTTTGAGGAAAACATTAACTTAAAACAATTGCATGACTTGAGTCATTGCATTTTAGAACAAGTGATGAAGGATTTAATTTTGGTCCTTGCTCAGTCACTAACAATGAGTTTGTTAGAGAAATGGGATCTTTACTCCAAATCACAAATGAAGTGGTTATAGAAGAGAAAACAAACAAAACTGACGTACTCGATCTCGAATGGATGTAACACAAGGGAGTTAAATATACTCGAGTCTTAGTGATTTCATGTAGAATACGTACAGGGTGACCCACAAAAAATGGCACCCATAATAATGCTAATAACTTATACATATGTGGATCAAATTACTTTATATTTTGTGTACATTAACTTCAGCTTACGAATGACCAGTCTACACAGTGGCAAGTTTATAGGTCAGTTGGTCTGTTTTTTGTGCACTTTAATTTTCACACAAAAAATCCTGAATACAGGGATCGTCTCAACTGTGCGAGGTATGACATATGGATATATCGATATATATACCCATTACCTGATTTAAACCCTCCAGACTTAATTTGACCTATTGGATTATTTTAATGTCGGAGAATACAAATCACCACCCCCCACCCCCCACCCCCAATCATCAGTGACCTGAAAACAGCAATTACAGCTGGGTTGAGAGCAATCCCTAGATGGGAAAGCGTTCATGTCATTCACAATTTTGGAGGGGTAATTTAATGCATTTTGTAGAGAAGGTAATAGTCTGACTGTTTTACCTAGGACAGGAAACTTTGTAGAATGGTTGTGAAGAAACTGAAGTTCATTCACAACAATTATGAAGATATTCGCTGAACTCTGGCTGAAAAAATTACCCCCTTCGCTGTAAAGTCACACTTGCACAATGGCACAAATAACTCATCTACAGTCGAACTCGCTTAAGACGAATCACTGGGGATCGGGAAATAAGTTCGTCTTAACCGAAATTCGTATTAAGAAATTCGTCGACGTCGTGTAAAATTTCTAGCTTTCTCTCAAGAGAGATCGCTCGTTTCTTCTTGTTCTCTGTCAAGATGCGGCTAAAACGTTACCTAAACTTGAATAGCATTCACCTAATGGAAGTCGCCGCGGATTTTCATTTCGCTCGATTAGTGATTACCTGTACTTTATTAGCTCTCTACTCAAGACTCTGCGCTTTTCTCTTTCTTTCGCGAATCTTCGTTTGTCAACAAGTCGTTGTGACAAGATAGCGTACAGAGAAACACCGGATGTATCAGGATCTCGCACGCGCGAGATTTCGTTTTTTTGTGTCTTGCGATAGTTGGAGGAGCGAGAGCCGCCATGTTGTGTTTTCGTCTGCTCGAAATGTGCGCAAAAATCGTAAATCATCCCAAAAAAGCTTATTCCGGGACTACATGTGTGTGTTGGTTACAAATTGTGTGTGTGTGTGATATTTTTCTTCAAACTTTTTCACTTTTCTTCTTTGTTTCACTTGTTTATTCTCGGTGACCTCCCTTGGACACCAAATAAACATGGCAGAATACTTGCATTCCGGCGACTTTGACACATTCAAACTTCTCAAATTCCCATGATATGTCGATCTCGGGACGAGTTTTAAAGATTTCGTCATAAGCGTGAGTAAATTACAGACATTATGCATGCTTGGGAATCCAAAAAGTGCTCGTTATAAGCATAAATTCGTTACAAAGAATTCGTTTCAAGCATTTTTTTTAAGCATGAAGAAAGAGGTATTCTGTTGGGAACTTAAAACTAATACGTTATAAGTCAAAATTCGTAACTAGCGTGTTCGTTTTAGGTGGGTTCGACTGTATGACATGAACGCATTCCTCAATGAGAAATGCCCTGATCCTGCCTGTATTTGCTGAATTCAAGTCACTGATTGTCTAATGTTTTTTATGGTACACTAGGTCCTTTAAATAACACAAAAGGTTACAATCTGGAAGGTTTAGATCGGGTTAGTTTGGCTACCGCGCAATTTCAAACCTCGTACTGTTGAGTCAATCCTCAAATTCAGATTTGTTCTCGGAAAGAACACAAGAGTCACATCATTTAACCTACACATTTTGTGGACAGGTCATGCATTAGCTGAAGTTATTGAACACCGAATATGAAGTAATTCGGTGAACAGATGTGGAAGTTATTTGCATTTTTGTTGGTAGCATTTTTGGGGGGTCACGCTGTTTTTCCACCCATGACCATGCAATGTCTTTCATTGGATACATTGCTGTGCCATTTTATTCTGTACAGTGACGATAATGGCAGTTTTGGCCATTATGACCAAGTATTTTAAGTTGAAAGAATAATGGGAATGACTTTATTGTAAAATTAAAATTAAAATTTGGTTGATTAATTATGGATTTGTCCTGTAAACTCTTGCACAGAATGTTGATTGTGAGAATACACTATGCGTGTGGATTTTCTTTCGGATGGTTGAAGAAGATACTATTGGGGCCTAGATGTGAAGTTCAATGTAATTGATCCCCCCATCTCTCTCTCTCTCTCTCTCTCTCTCTCTCTCTCTCTCTCTCTCTCTCTCTCTCTCTCTCTCTCTCTCTCACTCTCGGAATTGCTGGTATCTTCACATTTATGTCCGTCTACCTTTTTGCAAGTTTCTGTTTTCTTTTGTTTGCTCATCAGCCAATGGAGCTTTCTTTGTGTTTCTCAAAGTTAATATGATAATAATGATTGATATTACTTTACTGGGTTGTCAGTGATTTTCTCCTTGGTATTTATATGAATACTATATGCCATTTTTGTTGGTTAGTTTTGTGTGTGAGTTGTTGTTGACATACTTTTCACCCTTCTTGCTGACAGATAACAGGAGGTGCAGCTTGTGATTGTATTGCCCTCACCCCTCCCTCTAAATGATCTGATACATGTGCAGTTGTCCAGTCGTCAGGATTCGGCAGATGTTTTATCACTGGGTGTTTGAATTGAGAGTTCTTCTGCATAAAGCATAGTTTCAGCCAGCACAGCTTTTTCTTCCTTTGCAACACTATGACAGTGTGTTGTTCCTTACTTTTCAATTTGTGTCTTCGGGTTTTGTTGAGTTTCTAGCTAAAGCCATCAAATTTCACACACTCGTAGGTAATTTTGATGATCTTCAGAAAAGACACACATTTGGCCGGTTTTCATTAAATTTCAAGATCACAGCATGAAAATGTTTGGTGGAGAAGATCAATCCTGGATGCAACTGGGTAAAAAAAAGAAAAGATAATTGGACGGTGAAATCGTGGTACCTCGTGAGTGACTTTTGGCGCGAAAAGAGGTAAATTTACTGCCATAGTGTTCCTTGATTTGTTTGCGCATTTTCTGACGAAAGGTTGTATAGATTCTAGTCTTTTAAGCGCTCTTTTATTGCAAATGTTGGAACCTCACATCTAAAAAAAAAAATGGTTAAAAAATCCAAAAACAAAACCACGTACGGTATTTTATGAGTTTCCGTTCAGTAAGTTTTGATTTTGAGAGTCCGTGTATGAGCACTTCCGAGTTTTCCGCAGCACTGATTTGGCGATAAATGATGCAATGCGTGCTTTCTGCACACATGCATTGCCTGCATCTGTGAAAGGCTCATACTGTTCATTTTTATCGCGTATTCCCCTTATGAAAAATATTAATCTTTTCTAAATTAGAATCCAGTTCAGGATGGAGTAGGAATGGCTCACTTCATTCATTCTGGCTGTAGAAAGTCATGCAGATTTCCATGCATATTCGTGGCCTGATACCAAAATACACAAGGATAAGTTGGGCAGAAAAATGGACAAATGGTTGAAGAAGATACTATTGAGGCCTAGATGTGAAGTTCAATGTAATTGATCCCCCCATCTCTCTTTCTCTCTCTCTGTCTGTCTCTCTCTGTCTCTGTCTCTCTCTGTCTCTCTCTCTCTCTCTCTCTCTCTCTCTCTCTCTCTCTCTCTCTCTCTCTCTCTCTCTCTCTCGGAATTGAGCGGTATCTTCACATTTATGTCTGTCTACCTTTTTGCAAGTTTCTGTTTTCTTTTGTTTGCTTATCAGCCAATGGAGCTTTCTTTTCGAGTCTTTTTACCTTTTTCCTTTGTGTTTCTCACGTACTCCTCCCATCTAATCGTCTGTCCTGTCCTTTCCTCTCAGTTTCGCAGATTCCTGAATTGTCTACAGAACTACTAATGTACTAGCCCTTTTTGGAAAAAGGGGGGGGGGGGGGTGGGGGGTGGCTCATCAGTGGCGTTTTCTCTCGTGTTAAGGACTTGCGTGATGATGTATATTTGATTTTGATGGAGCTGTCACATTTTGCAATCTAAGATAGATTGGGATGGATGATAAAGAAGAATGGTCAGTCCCTGGTGACAGCAGTGACAAAGAACCAACACAACATGACACCACCGACAAGTCAGAATTTAACTGCTGCAGTTGGAACCTGTTCTGTTGGCAATGGTCCGAAAAAAAAGGATTCCAGTTAATATCGGTGGCAGCACCGGAACATTCGATGACTGGGTTTGTTATCAGTGTAATAATACCTTAGTCAACGACAGCAGTAAACTGATGAATGATTCCATTTGTATATTCTTTTAGGAAGAAAGCGTTTTTCTCAACTCTGATGACATTTGCGCTGCTTCAAACAGCTCCATGTTCGGTGTGTTTTTGACTCTGTTCTACATACTGTATTACACCCAACAGAGACATATAAGCGTAATGCATACCTGTAAACCACAAACTTCGTCATTGAAGGCAGCAGGTTCACTCGGGCAAATGACGTCATATTGAAAGGAGAGAGATTATAACATCACCTTGCGACTTTCTTTTCCCCAAACACAGTAAAGATTTGGCCTCAAGCTTATTTTTGTCTTCTCATAACTCTCTCTCTCTCTCTCTCTCTCTCTCTCTCTCTCTCTCTCTCTCTCTCTCTCTCTCTCTCTCTCTCTCTCTCTCTCTCTCTCTCTCTCTCTCTCTCTCTGAGTCTCTCCCCTTGTTCAATAAAGAAAGTAGAGAGAACAGAGCGTATTTAGTGCAATCGGTTGACTGAATGGTATAATCACGCCATAGCGTTCTTGCTTTTCTTTCACATACCTTTTCCCTTTTTTGACTGGTTTCTGGACAGCAAACTCTCAACAATTTTCTTTTCATCCCAAAAGCGATCTTTGGAATTGCCTAACGTAGGCCCGAGGAATTCATGCATCAACTTACATCAAGCAATGAATGTCATCACTTCGCATAACTTATGGTCTCGGTATTTCGTAAGCCTTGTATATTTCTTGTAAAATGACCCTCAAAGCTAACCGAGATGCGCCTCACCAGCAGGTGGTCATTTGCTTTTGTAACCAGTGTTCATCGAGAAATGATGACCGGTAATTTTTAATGGGACAGTGCAGGGTCACAGCATTGCTGAAGCAACAATTTGTCTTTTTGTCTCAGATTACGATATAAACAGTCAAAAGCTTTACACAACTTTCTCGCAGATACGCAGCCATCACATACCTTTAATGTTGTCATCCAAACGAAACGGTATGTAGTTTGCCAGTACGTATCTCACGCGAAAATGTCATTAACATTTCCCTTGAACACGTTCTGGGCTCAAGGCCGTGTGCCGTATGTCACATACCATCTTTTACAATTTTCTTAGGTCATCACACACAATGTCTTGACCTTAAGTACCCAAAACAGAAAGAATTTCCCCCCTCGCCGAGACTAATCGACTTCAATGTAGGCTTTTGATTTAATTCGTTCACGTGCGGGACTTGATGTGAGCGTAAAGTAGAGCGACTCATACCTGCCCGGTGGCAGTCCAAAATTAATTCGTAAAACAATTTGCAGTTTTTGACTCCTTGCATGAAAGTCGATGAAACTTGGTATTTTTTCAAACAGAAAGCTGCCCGAGGCATGACTGAAAGCCCTTGGGGCTCCCTTCACCTGGAGTTGACACGTCCAGTAACTTTAATGAGTGGGGGCATTCTGACCAACCACAAAATCTGTTTCATTGAAACGCCAACTTCATTGAATTACAATGGTTTTTGAGTCACTTGAGAAAAAGTGACTCTATGTAATCGGTCAGTGTTAGTCTGTCCGGCCGGCCGTCCGTAGACACCACCTTAACGTTGGACTTTTCTCGGAAACTATCAAAGCGATCGGGCTCATATTTTGTTTAGTCGTGACCTCCAATGACCTCTACACTTTAACGATGGTTTCGTTGACCTTTGACCTTTTTCAAGGTCACAGGTCAGCGTCAAAGGAAAAATTAGACATTTTATATCTTTGACAAAGTTCATCGGATGTGATTGAAACTTTGTAGGATTATTCTTTACATCAAAGTATTTACATCTGTAGCCTTTTACGAACGTTATCAGAAAAACAAGGGAGATAACTAGCCTTTTCTGTTCGGCAACACACAACTTAACGTTGGGCTTTTCTCGGAAACTATAAAAGTGACCGGGCTCAAATTTTATGTGAACGTGACTCATTGTGTTGTGAATAGCAATTTCTTCCTGTCCATCTGATGCCTCATATAATATTCAGAACTGCGAAAGTGACTCGATCGAGCGTTTGCTCTTCTTGTTGTGTTGTTATTTTCATTCTTATTTCTTCAAAATTTAGAGGGTGTTGAGTATGAGGTCTGTGATGGTGGTAGGAAGGGGGGTGGGGGTGGAGCATTAGTTTGTTTCTGGGATATTCAAAATGTATTAAAAGCTGTAACATGCAAGTAATGCGTGCATGGTAGCCTTGTGTTTTCGAACTACATAACTTTCAATTGATCTATTTCCGTCATTTTTACATGCAGAACCACCAAAATAACAAGGTGCACAAAGCATAAGCTAGTCCACATCTGTATTACACGAAATGTGTGCTTGGGGGCATATCATATCATATCAATAAAACAGCTTTGAATGCACAGTTTTGGTTTCTGGCAGCAAAATTGTGAGCTATATTTTCAATGATCACTTTAATGCAGCAAAACGAGGATTATATGAGGTACATGTAAGACGCCAACTTTAGTTACATCATGCATTTTGGGAAGCTGTTTAAGTGATATTTCTAGACCTATACCCTTCTTCATGTTATGAGGACCATAGATTTTGTGTTATGCTTGCAAAACACGCTGTGTTTATTTATCCGGCGTGGGGTTTATTGAAACAAATTTTTAATTTGTGACAACTTTAACCCGAGCAATTAAAAAAATAAAAAGTAGTAGTTAAAGCTGCACACATCCTTCTCCATAGGTAAGCATACTTTTTTCCCCTGAGTTGGTTATAATACACATGCCTGATAGAAACAGGATCCAGGTGACCCAGATTTGTGACAAAAAAGTAACTGGACTATGCATTGTGCCCTGACAAAACTAAGAAATTGAGACATTACCAGTACCCCCCGCGAGTTAGGGGGAGTCCCATATTGGTTGGGACCAGAAAGAATTTACCCGATGCTCCCTAGCATGTCGTAAGAGGCGACTAACGGATTCTGTTTCTCCTTTTACCCTTGTTAAGTGTTTCTTGTATAGAATATAGTCAATTTTTGAAATAGTATGTAAGAAATGTTAAGTCCTTTGTACTGGAAATTTGCATTCTCCCAGTAAGGTAATATATTGTACTACGTTGCAAGCCCCTGGAGCAAATTTTTGATTAGTGCTTTTGTGAACAAGAAACAATTGACAAGTGGCTCTATCCCATCTCCCCCCTTCCCCCGTCGCGATATAACCTTCGTGGTTGAAAACGACGTTAAACACCAAATAAAGAAAAAAAAAGACATTACCAGTGGATTGGGTAGTGCAGCAAGTGTAGCAGTACATGTGTACAAGATTATAATATTAGCTGGAATAAATAAACTGGTCAAAGCTGAAGAGAAAACAGCTATTTCATCAAATTCATGGAGTGAGATTACATACAAAATGGCTTTTAGCTGTCCACTGTAAATTAAAAATGGGAGGATCGCTATGAAAAACTAAGTAATGATGCATACTATACAAATGATGAAATATCCTGAGTTTTTTTCTTTTCACAATAGCAAGTTAATGTTGATAGGTATTGTTCATTTACAAAAGTATCTATTTGACAATAACACTAAAATGTCACCACTTTTGAAAATGTATGCTATTGTTTATGATGCTGTTTTTGGTCAGAATGTGATCTCAGCATTATTTCCAAATTTGAATTGCTGAAGCTTTTTCTTCAAAAGGGATACAGGTCCCAGGTCAACTTATGTGCAGACCTGCTAGTGCCTTATCCCCCTTGTGTGTATACACAAGCACAAGCATGATCCTGTAATCTATGTCAGAGTTCAATGGGTTGCAAAAACATGAAAATACCCAGCAGGCTTTCCCCCCAAAACAGAGTATGACTGCTTAACTCATTCGAGGCGCGTCGGAACTGGAATTCCGACATCTGTGTTTAGCGTTGGCTGCGTGCCGGCACTTGAGTTCCGACGGATATCACGAATTTTTAACGGTGTAAACGGTCCTGCTGACCAAGGGAAACAACCCCTGCAATGAACTTCTATCTGTCTACAGTGGTACCATTCACTGTAAACAGTTCCTTCCCTTAAATTGTTGGGATTAATAAAAATTTTGTTGACGGTGTGCGACCCACGTGTTTTGACTTTTCCAAGATGGCGGATCGTTCTGCTGAGACGTAGTAACTTGAAAAGAGTGCTAGAACGTGTTATTCAGTACGGTTCTGATCTTGACCTCAGTGATGATGATAGTGGAGATGATATTTTAGATTCTGGTGACGATTTTGTGCCAATGGACGATCATTTGGGTGATGATTCGGGCAATGCAAGTGTCGATCATGACATTGTGTATGATGAACCCATGACGTAGAAAGTTTTTTTGTTTTGCTTCAAATTGGATATTTTGCGTGGATATGAAGACAACAAAAGGTATGTACTTTCAAATGTTTCATATATTTTCTAAAAGAGTAAGTTTCAAACTTTGCAAAAACATAAGGTATGTAAGGTTATCTTGTGTTGTTGATTTTTAATATTTTTTTCAAAATGGCTCTAAATCGCGCGTTGGCAGGGAACACAGGGGAAATTTAGCTGCGCCTCGAATGAGTTAAGTGTCAGGGAAAAAACAGTCATACATGTAAGAAAACACATGCGTATGTGGGAGTTGCAGCTCATGAACGCAGAAGAAAAGACGGAAACAACACCAGCATTGTAAGAAACAGATAACAAAAATCATGATTATCACTACCCTGTCTGGCCTTAGAGGCACAGTCCCTTGCAGGTAAACCGTTTAGCTCACCATCTTGGATATGGGATAAGGTCATCCCTCCACTTCGAAGTTAGAAGTTCTGTACCCCTAAATGTTTGTTTCTTTTCCTTCTCTCTTGTTCTTGATAGTATGTATATTGCGAACCCATCCAGCTCTTAAAGCAACTTTAATAACTTTTCTCTTTGGAAGTACGTATTTGCATGTGGAATACAAATTATATCACGTACAGTGCACATGTATATACATAAGTACTTTTTGTGTGCATGAAACAGGACAGTGTAAGGCTTGGCTTGTGTACCATTTGTGTGTGTGGATGTTTTTTTTATTATTTTTTTTGTGTAACCGTATTATAAATGTGATTATGATTCTGTTGTTTTAAAATTGTGGCAATTTTTGTTATTGTTTGTCACATATGCACACTTGTCTTTTTCTTGCACTGATTTAATCACTTATTTACATATTTTGTGATTTTTTGGTGCCGTTTTTTTTTACAACAAACTTTCAGTGAAAAATGCATTAGAAACCCTATTCAGGGAGTCTTAGTAATGAGCAGTGTTGGTCCATCTCCCCGCCCCCCGCGGGTTAGGGGGAGTCCCATATTGGTTGGGACCAGAAAGAATTTACCCGATGCTCCCCAGTATGTCGTAAGAGGCGACTAACGGATTCTGTTTCTCCTTTTACCCTTGTTAAATGTTTCTTGTATAGAATATAGTCAATGTTTGTACAGATTTTAGTCAAGCAGTATGTAAGAAATGTTAAGTCCTTTGTGAGGTAATATATTGTACTACGTTGCAAGCCCCTGGAGCAAATTTTTGATTAGTGCTTTTGTGAACAAGAAACAATTGACAAGTGGCTCTATCCCATCTCCCCCCTTTCCCCGTCGTGATATAACCTTGAACGGTTGAAAACGACGTTAAACACCAAATAAAGAAAGAAAGAAAGAGAAATTAGAATTTTAAAATTGTCATAGCAACATACTGAACTTGCATGTTCACCATGAATGGCCACACACTGCCAAAGACTAGGTACCTTGCTCAGGAATGTTCCTTAGAATACAACTTTGAATGTATGCAATAGCCCTGATAAGTATAACTTGTTTTGGGAAAATGTGGCACAGGCCGGATCATTGGTGTTCTGTCAATTTTGACTCACCTGAGTAATCAGTGAGTCTTAGTACTGAGCAATGTCGTTTTGCCGTCGCGATATAACCTTCGTGGTTGAAAACGACGTTAAACACCAAATAAAGAAAGAAAGATATGTCGTTTTGTCTGTGGACAACCAAATTAACGTTGAGGTCATCTCGGTTGATATTCAAGCTGGAACTTTGACAATTTGCACACATCTAGGGTTTGATGATCTCCCTACCTGTAATTTGGTTGATCCCTCGTCAAATTTTGATGTCACAGCGGTGTTATGTTCGATTCATAAAAACTTAAGGTAGATGTTATCTCTGATGTGTTTTAAGCTAGACCTTTGAAACTTTGCACACACACACACACACACCCACCCCCCAACCCCCCCCCGCGCGGGTACCCCCCGCGGATTAGGGGGAAGAATTTACCCGATGCTCCCCAGCATGTCGTAAGAGGCGACTAACCGATTCTGTTTCTCCTTTTACCCTTAAGTGTTTCTTGTATAGAATATAGTCAATGTTTGTACAGATTTTAGTCAAGCAGTATGTAAGAAATGTTAAGTCCTTTTGTACTGGAAACTTGCATTCTCACAGTAAGGTCATATATTGTACTACGTTGCAAGCCTCTGGAGCAATTTTTTGATTAGTGCTTTTGTGAACAAGAAACAATTAACAAGTGGCTCTATCCCATCTCCCCCCTTTCCCCGTCGCGATATAACCTTGAACAACAAGAAACAATTAACAAGTGGCTCTATCCCATCCCCCCCCCCCCCCCCCCCCTTTTCCCCGTCGCGATATAACCTTGAACGGTTGAAAACGACGTTAAACACCAAATAAAGAAAGAAAGAAAGAAAGAAATAACCTTCAACGGTTGAAAACGACGTTAAACACCAAATAAAGAAAGAAAGAAAGAAACTTTGCGCACTTGTAGGGTTTAATAATGTTCTGACTTGACTTCTGTTTTTATATATATCTGTGGGATATTCTCAGGCTTGGATAACTAAATGAATTGGTGCAGGTCACATTAGGATCAAGTTTGTGTCAATTAGTCGGACATGAACGTTCTCTAGAACATTATTTTATGAAGCTGGAACAGTTGTTGTTGGGTTTTTTTTGGGGGGGAGGGGAGAGGTTCATATACAATGAAATCGTCCTATTAAGACCTGAACAATCTGAGAATATCACATCTTGAAGAAGAAGGAGTCTTGCAATGGGGGTAAACTTGCAGAGGTTTATAAACAGATAATCTGAGAAAACAGGGTCTTGAAAAGGTGGAGGGTCTAGCTTATCTGGGGTGGGGGTCATAAATGAGAGGGAGTCTTCTATCAAGTTATTCAAGTAGGGTGGTTGGGGAAGCGGGGGTAAGAAAGGAGAGTCTTCTATCAAGTAGGGTGGTTGGGGAAGCGGGGGTAAGAAGGGAGAGTCTTCTATCAAGTAGGGTGGTTGGGGAAGCGGGGGTAAGAAGGGAGAGTCTTCTATCAAGTAGGGTGGTTGGGGAAGCGGGGGTAAGAAGGGAGAGTCTTCTATCAAGTGTGTGGGAGGGGGGTCTTAAAGGGGAGGAAGTCTTCTATTGGGGGGGGGGGGAGGTGTCTTAAAAGGGGGTTCTACTGTAATGGGACATCACAAAGGTGAGTGGTATTAGCATTTGCTTTTCTTGTTTCAATTGCACAAAGGAAAGAAAAAAGGTGGTATAAAAATCAGCGCTGGAAACAGTATGCAAAAACATTTCATGGTCTTCCTTTGACTTAGTTCTGCTCTGCAGCTGGCTCCAGACTTAGTTTTTGAGAAGGTGTGGTAGAGAGCTTCAGTATCTATTAATATTATTAGCTTCTTGCTTTGGGCCTTAATTTGTCTTGTATGTGTTCACATCAGGTATCCGTTGCGATATAACCTTGAACGGTTGAAAACGACGTTAAACACCAAATAAAGAAAGAAAGAACATCAGGTATCACACAATCGTGTGTGAGAGATTCTGATCTTCCTATACTTAAAGTTTTTGTTTGTAGAAGTGTATTTTACAGTCTAATGCAAGAGATTCCTCAGGCATCCTTTGTGCTAATGTAAGTGCAAGAATTTTTATCTGAAAACATCAAATTTTCATCCCATAGGGCATAAAGATGATGTTTTGTAGCATTAGAGAGTCAGTCATTTTTACAAAGTGTGATAAACTTATGAACTTGATAATTTTCACACAGGTATTAAGCAACCTTTTTCTCCAATCAATAACCTTTAGCCGTGAAGTAGAGTGGATTTTGCACATAAAAGTGAGCCTCTTATTCTAACTTTCATATGAATGGTTTAACCACAAGGTAATGTGGTGACTTGAGGTTGCTCTTTGTGTTTCAGTCAGATATGTTGGAATTTCGTTGGAAAGAATCCTATGGTCAATGAATGAAAGCCAGTCATTGTAGTAATAGCAGAAAAGGTTGGACAGAATAATGGAAGCAAGTGGCATCATGCTGACTGCTTTATTTACTTGAGATGTTTCGCTGGCAAGCCTAACAAAGTAGTTTTCTTTTTCTTTGACTTTTCTTCGGCATGTTCTTTTTCCTTGACTTTTCATTGTAGTTGGAAAAACATTTAAGTTCGGGCTACTCTGAACCTGAAAAAAGTAAAGGGGACTTGATCGAGACAAGCTTGGTTGAGCCTAGATGAGCTTCAAGCTCACAAGAGGTTGTGTTAGGAATTAAAACTTAAAAAGATCTCTTTGTACATCACTTTTTCTTTCTTTTTTCAACGAAGTTTCAGTTTGTTAATTGCACTGTTTGATGCATTTTATTTGATTAGCAGAGCAAGTGTTTGTTTTTGGTGATCCATTCTTTTTGTGTGCTCATAATAATTATATTTTAATTATTTATTCAATACTATATTCCTTTATCTTAATCTGTGATTTTTTACTCACCTGATTAATCAGGAGAGTCTTATAGTAATGCAGAGTGTTATGCTGGTTAGCTGGTCTTCTGAGCATAGACAAAAAAACTCAACAAAAGTGTGAAATAAACCTGTAGGTCTCCTATAGGAAAATCGCTTTGAATTCTTATAAGGTTTCATATAGGTTACCTTTAGGTCTGCTCATCTATGTGGTTTGTAGGGATTTTAAATGGATATGAGATGTAGGGAACTATGGGAATCCTATATGAATGCATACACAAAACTTCATATAGGATTCCTTCAGGTTTTGTATAGGATTCCTATAGGTATTAGAGCTTACTCCTTTGTTCATACATGCAGGTTTGGTAACAGTGTTTACAAGGGAAATAACAGCAGATATTTGTGACCTGCTAAATACAAATTAACTGTCTTGACTTGCACACATGACCCAAGTCTGGTCAACCATCGTGGAATGTCAATTAAGGCCATGGCATGGTCAAGTTAGGAATTGGAAATAATTGTTCTTAAATCTGACGTTTTTGAAGCTAGATGTTTGAAACTTCACACACTTCCAGGATTTCATGACCTCTAGACTTGAGACAAGCTTGGTTGAGCCTAGATGAGCTTCAAGCTCACAAGAGGTTGTGTTTGGGTACAAACATTGAAAATGGGTAATTGTATCGTTGCTTTTGAAGCTTGAAACTTCTAGAGTTTGAAGACATACAGGTATGGTCTAGGTCTTGGTGACCTTCGTGGAATCTCAAGGTCACAGCAGGGTCAAGTTTGCTGAACATTTTTGTTAAATATTTTTGGAACATTTTTGAAGATGAGACTTTTGAAACAAACTTTACATGTTTCATAACTTCCAGACATTTTGTTAGATCCTGGTGACATTTCAAGGTCCCACTTAACATTTTCCTGAACGTTTATGGAGCAGCAGTTAATTTGCTTCTGATTCATACATATTGCCCATGACGAAGGTGTTGTTCGAGCATTTGCTGTTCTTCCTTTTAGTACAGTTTATCAGAGTTTTGTCTTTGTGAGGGAGTTCCCTTTTTGTTTTCTGTATACTATTTATTTGATAGTATACAACTTTGCATGCCTAGAATATACCCCCGCAGGTTAGGGGGAAGAATTTACCCGATGCTCCCCAGCATGTCGTAAGAGGCGACTAATGGATTCTGTTTCTCCTTTTACCCTTGTTAAGTGTTTCTTGTATAGAATATAGTCAATTTTTGTAAAGATTTTAGTCAAGCAGTATGTAAGAAATGTTAAGTCCTTTGTACTGGAAACTTGCATTCTCCCAGTAAGGTAATATATTGTACTACGTTGCAAGCCCCTGGAGCAAATTTTTGATTAGTGCTTTTGTGAACAAGAAACAATTGACAAGTGGCTCTATCCCCCTTTCCCCGTCGCGATATAGCCTTCGTGGTTGAAAACGACGTTAAACACCAAATAAAGAAAAGAAATGCCTAGAAATTTTCATTGAATTTTTCCACTATTTGTATGCATACGTGTAACGACATTTAATATAGATGTCTTTTCACTTCAATGTGTGATTCTGTTGAACATTTCATTGTGTTACATCAGTTATGTAACACTTCTCATATATCGAATTTGTGTGTGTTTGTTACTACTTTTTCATATATTTTTGTACCTAGGGTTTTTCTGTTTTGTTTTGTTCTTATTGTACTTGCCTGACTTTGATTTGTTTTCATGCACATTACGCTGTTAGGGGGAAGAATTTACCCGATGCTCCCCAGCATGTCGTAAGAGGCGACTAACGGATTCTGTTTCTCCTTTTACCCTTGTTAAGTGTTTCTTGTATAGCATATAGTCAATTTTTGTAAAGATTTTAGTCAAGCAGTATGTAAGAAATGTTAAGTCCTTTGTACTGGAAACTTGCATTCTCCCAGTAAGGTAATATATTGTACTACGTTGCAAGCCCCTGGAACAAATTTTTGATTAGTGCTTTTGTGAACAAGAAACAATTGACAAGTGGCTCTATCCCCTCTCCCCCCTTTCCCCGTCGCGATATAACCTTCGTGGTTGAAAACGACGTTAAACACTAAATAAAGAAAGAAAGAAACGCTGTTCTTGTTTCTCGCCAATTTATTTCTTCTTTCAGTCTTAACTTTTTGCGGAAAACACAAACTTTGACACATCATACCTTGTTCCAAATTGGAAAGTTTAATTCAAATGATTAGATAACAATATATTTTATTTAATCCATTTCTATTACATTTGCATTTAGAAATATATTTTCTTGAACTTTTTTCACAACTTGAGTTTGTGATATCGCTTTTATGGCCATGAGGCTGTGAGTGTGGTATGTGTATTTGTAATTGTTATTATATTATTAACATGTATTTTCAGATTTCAACTGCAAATTTGTGAATTTGTGATGTGGTGTATATTTGTAAACACACACTTTAGTATTTTCACATTCTCACAGGAACAAAGTAGTGCTTTGAATATAATTATTGTCCCTTAATCTTTGAATAAAAAGTATTGAAAAAGCAACAGATTGTGTTGACTAATTTTGTTTCCTGATTATTTCAATTAGTGTTTTTCATATTACAAGACATGTTTTCAGATATGATTTGCCTTTCATCCTCTTGACTGTATGCTGCAAAGTCATAATGTTCTAGCAGTCCGATCGTCTGAGCAATCAGAAGACTTGTAGGGATGAGCAGTTTTAGGCCAACCAGCCAGCCGTCTGGAAGGCCGGTGTCACGATTTCATCTTTCGCCTGTGTGCATATTTCCCCCTCGATATATAATAATAATAATAATAATAACGATTACTTATATAGCGCGTAAACCTCGTGGTGACAAGCCCAGAGCGCTTTACACTTACATAATCATAATACAAACAAGGAAAGAGAACTAAATCCGAATAAATTCAAACATGGTCACACACACCCACACATGCACGCACACACACACGCACACACACACGCACACACACACACACGCGCGCGCGCGCACACACACACACACAATCTTTCTTTCGTCATTGTCAATGTTCAGGTAACCCGCAATGTCATTCCATGTACGCATACGTTATACTAGTACAACACACACAGGCACATACACATCTTCACGAACGCCACACTTTAGTAGATAATACACGTGGCAGCGCCAATGACTCACCGATCATGGGATCTCCTTCAGAGGTCTAACTTAAACATGTGTGTTTTGAGGGCTGCTCTAAAGGCAGATGGTGACTCAAGACTGAAATGTTGTTTCCTGGTAAAATTAAGAAGTGAAATTATTTATGGACGAAAAGCATGTCAGTTTCTTGCATGTGAAGAAAATTGGTGGTGAAATGTAATAGATTTCACCCCCAAATTCGATTTATTCGAAAACGTGTACCGAGTGGTTACGTCCCTTGAGTAAGAAGGGAAACATTTTAGGATGAATCAAATTTCTAAGTTAAATAAAAAAAATTGGTTGGACAAATTTGGCCCCATGAATGTAAGGTACACAAGGTCGCTCATCAGTACTATCGAATGGTAGTTTTTTGTTCAGTGTAGAGTTTATACTAGATCAACGAGGCCGAGAATCGAAATATCACCACGGCGAAAGGGGTCATGCCAATACGTCCCAGTACCATTGTGTCCCAGTACCATTGCGTCCCAAAACAATGCTGTCTCATTGCGTCCCATTAAGCAATCCCATTGGGTCCCAATACCATTGGGTCCCAGTGCCATTGCGTCCCGTACCATTGCGTCCCAACAAAATTGCGTGTCGATAGGTCCCAAGAAAATTGCATCTCGATACGTCCCATAAAGGAATCCCATTACGTCCCCGTACCATTACGTCCCAACACAATTGTTACTTGAGCAATGCTTGAACGCTGCGGTGGGCAGTGTGTGTGTGTGTGTGTGTGTGGGGGGGTGAATGGGGAGCCCTCGCCCATGGGAGGGTTTAATCTAATGAAAATACGTTTAAAAAATGTTAGCATATGAATCAAAGAAGTAATAACAAGCAAACAACCGAACAAACAAACGATTAACAGACTAAACAAACAAACAAAAACATACATACAAACGAACATAACATAAGAGAGAGATAGATAGATAGAGAGAGAGAGAGAGAGAGAGAGAGAGAGAGAGAGAGAACTCAGAACCCAGAATGGTTTATTATATTAAGGCCACAGAGAGAGAGAGAGAGAGAGAGAGAGAGTGAGCGAGTGAGCAAGAGAGAGAGCAAGAGAGAGAGAGATAGAGAGAGTCACACACACACACACACACACACACACACACACACACACACACTGAAACACACACACACACTTACGCACACACATACACAGACATACATATACACACACAAACCAGGAGTGAGAGCGAGAGAAAAAATGAGAAAGATAGAGTCGTCAGTAAGTAGTGGTATTGACACGTAGCGATAATGACACGTAGCGCTAAAAGATGTAGTGCTGTCGACACGTAGTGATAATGAACGAATGATAGCGACTTATCGACAAATTATTTGTAGCACTAATCAACGTAGCGATAGCGGCACGTAGCACAAATGACACGTAGGACAAATGACACGTAGCACAAATGACACGTAGCGCTAGCGATACGCACCCGGAACCTATCGATACATTTTTTTGGTCAATGTCCGTCCACATGTTTGTCCGACATCACCGGTACACATCTTTTTATTTTATTTGTATTTGTGAAATACTGCTATGTACCGACATTTGTAATAAAAGTGCGTTTTGTAATAAATTTATTACAAAACGCACTTTTATTACAAAACGTGTCGCTACACTGCTACAGTAACATCTCAGAAATTAAATTCACTAGTATTGGGACCTAATGGTACGGGGACGCAATGGCACGTAATTGTATTGGGACGTAATGGTACTGGGACGCAATGGTACTGGGACCCAATGGTATTGGGACGCAATGGTACTGGGACGCAATGGTACTGGGACGTAATGGTACTGGGACGTAATGGTACTGGGACGTAATGGTATTGGGACGTATTGGCATGTTCCCCGGCGAAAGATGAAAACGTCCCACCGGCCATATACAGCGTTGCATTTAGTGCTTAGCGAAAAGGGAAACACTGCATTTAAAAGGCACACTCAGCCTCCCATAAACTATCAGTTTAGACGTTGTGGGGAAGACGGGAACGACACCGACAACGGAAATAAGAGAGCGTTGTGGGATCTAAGGGATGGTCACTTTGGGCAAGTACTCGCTTTCGGGAGGAGGTTATTATATTATTAACATGTATTTTCAGATTTCAGATAAGGGCAGGTTCGACTGTATTGTAATACACCCCCCACGACGATGAAGAGTACGACTTGCTGTGACCAAGCCCCCACGGGGCATGTTTGAGAAATACGCTTTAATTTTAAAGATTGTCTAATCCGCCATTTTGGAGAGTTTTCTGACGATTTGGACCTTAAAAAGTTCAAGGGACATTCGCTGTACAGTACCCGGCGAAAGAAACGCAACTCATTCGCGCCCACTGTTGCAAGGGATTTTTTTCATCATTTTCAAATCGTCGTAAAGTATGAACCAGGGGTGCGTTGCCTAGAGCTATAATGATCTGTTCGCGAAGAGAGAAAAAGTTTTCATGTTGTAGGCAACGCTATGTTCGCGGCGAACTGTTCTACCCTCTCTACCTACTTTCAACTAAATGGACCCGTCTCTTCGCTGACGGCCGAGTCCATGCATGCATATTGGGGGCGATCATGCAAACAGTCGCTTTGTACTTGGAACAGCATTGGCCCTCAGGATATCTGTGTGAGTGTGTGTGTTTCGTACCCCACGTGGAGAAGCAGGGGCTTTCCTTTCTTTTTCTTTTTTTTGTGGTCAGATTTGACAGTTGGATTTCTTGTTGATTCCGTGAAAAAGTGTTGTGGTCTTCATGTCAGGCAATAAAGGTTGATTAAAGGTGAAGGTTTAGGAGTAAATAGCCCGTGTGCGCGCTCTCTCTCTCTCTCTCTCTCTCTCTCTCTCTCTCTCTCTCTCTCTCTCTCTCTCTCTCTCTCTCTCTCTCTCTCTCTCTCTCCCCATGTCTCTGTCTCACTCTTTCTCTCTCTGGAGAATTAAGAGAGTCAAGCAAATAGTAAAACCTAAATGGTTTGATACTGAATTACAAGATGCTATTGGCCATCGTGATTTCTTAAAATCAGTTGGCAAGGAAGCGGAGTATAGAGAACAGAGAAATAAAGTAAACTCACTTAAACGAACAAAAAAGATCAAGTACTTTCATGACCTAGCGTCATCAAAGCAAAATTCAAAGAATATATGGAAAGCAATAAATGAACTTACAAATAAAACGATTGTCAGTCATTCAAGTTGTGTTAAGGACATATCCCCTGATGATTTAAACACGCATTTTTCTAAAATAGCTGAAAAAGTTATTACAAATGACAAATCCAGTTTCAACAATTTGAAAGTGTTAGAAGAATATTGTGAGTCGAAACAAGTTTCAAGTCAAGCGAATATTCCTCTACTTACAGTACCTGAAGTTTTTTACGCACTTACACACCTTAAGCAAACAGGCTCCCGGGGAATCGACGGCCTCGATGGTAGGATTCTTAAATTGTCAGCCCCTGTAATTTCTGAAACACTCACTTACCTTTATAATCTTTATTTAGACAAAAATTATTTCCCAGTCGCCCTGAAACAGGCTAAAGTCATTCCTCTGTTTAAATCAGGTGACCATAAAGACCCACCAAACTATAGGCCAATTTCAATATTGTCTGTTTTATCAAAACCACTTGAAAAACACATTAACAAACATATTCTAACGCATCTTAAACAAAACAATTTACTTCACCCTAAACAATCGGGTTTTAGAGCTAACCATTCCTGCCATACTGCCTTAGTTTCTCTCGTTGATCAATGGCTGGAGAAAATAAACGACAATGAATTCTGTGGTGCCATTTTTGTTGATTTTGCTAAAGCCTTTGACGTTATTGATCACACGTTATTACTGAGAAAATTCGCATTGTATGGCGTCGGAATCAAAACTGTCAAACTTATTAGTTCATTTCTCACCGGCAGACAACAAACTGTACTAACAAACGCCTCGACGTCGAGCATGCAGGAAGTAAAATACGGTGTACCACAAGGATCGGTTTTAGGACCCCTCCTCTTCTCTATATACATTAATGACCTCCCCCTACATATTCAAAATGTATGTGAACTTTTTGCAGATGACACCACAATTCACTCCAGCAACACAAATTTAACTCGCTTATCAGAATCACTTCAAAGGAGTTTAAACCAGTTGACAGAGTGGACTGAACTAAACCATATGTCTCTTAACCCAAAGAATACCAAATATATGGTCATAACAACAAGACAAAAACGCCAGAATATTTGTTCAGCTGGTCCTGCTTTAATGATAGATGGTGAAATAGTGGAAAAAGTCGACCATCACAAACCGCTGGGTGTTAATATCGATTACAACTTGTCTTGGTCAACCCACATAGAGCAACTTAGTAAAGTGGTGTCAAAGAAAGTCTATCTCTTATCTAGAATTAAACACTTCCTGAACTGCCACACCAGAAAGTTATTCTTCACTGCTCATATTCAATCTGTTATTGATTACGCATCCACTCTATGGGACTCAGCAAGTGAAAATTCCTTAAAACCACTTAGCAGATTACATAAAAGAGCGCTAAAAGTAGTATTACTAAAGCACACTACCCTCACAGAGTTAGACTACATACATTTAGGGATCTTACCTCTAAAGTCAAGACTGCTTTTTAACAAAGGAATCTTTATGCATAAAATTATAACCGAAACTCTACCCCAAACCATTTGTTCAAAGTTCTCTTTGAAGAATTCACACCACCTTATGAAATTTAACACTCCTCTTCCTAGGATAGACTTATTTAAGTCTAGTCTAGTTTATTCAGGTGGCCGTCTCTGGAACGCTCTTCCGAGTGCCTTACGGGAAGCTACCAGCACAGATTCTTTCAAAAACAAATATATATCCCATTTAATGAAAATAGTATATTCTTGATTGTTATGTCCTTTGGGACACAGTCACTCACTTTTGATTTATTGTTTTGTTCACGAAATTATGATGTTCTGCATAATATCCATTGTCTTGCAGAGTTGATGTACTATTGCATAGTATTCTGACTCTAATTGACTTGCAAATTTTTGCTTTGCACCTTGTCATGAACATTTATAAACTACAATGTTTCATATAATGCACTTATGTACATAAACTTATACTGTTTTACTAATTATGTAAGTATGTAGTAGTAGTTATTATAGTAGATTTAGTCCCTCTTTTCGTCGCGATATAACCTTCGTGGTTGAAAACGACGTTAAACACCAAATAAAGGAAAGTCCCTCTTTAGGGCGAGGGCCAGATGCAAAAAAGTATACCAATGCTTATTCTGTTACCCTCGTAAAATAAAGAATTGTCATTGTCATTGTCATTGTCATTGTCTCTCTCTGTCCGTCTGTCTGTCTCTCCCTCCCTTTCTCG